>NC_141549.1:27280000-27580000 GCF_021556685.1 Rattus norvegicus
ATTCTTTAGGAATTTTGCTGCATTTAATTAAGTGGACTTCAGATAAAAGGTTTGATTGCTAAACCCGAGTCCTTCCTGAGTTCTGGCTCTTTAGAGTGGAACTCATATGCATCAGAATTTCTCAGTTTATTTCTTCAACCTCTACCCTCTTGACTTCCAGAAGACTAACTGTCCTGGTTCTTTTCTTAGTGTGTTTGTGTTTACACTTGTGTATGGCCCATATGCACATATGTGCATGTGCATGTGGAGGCCAGAGGACAATCTGGGATGACATATGTCAAGAGCCGGCCACCTGTTTGAGACAAGGTATCTCATTGGCATGGAACTTGCCACTTGGTCTTGGCGGGCTTGCCAGTGAGCCCTAGGGATCAGCCCGGTTCCACATCCCTAGCAATAGGATTATAAGTTTACGACACCATGCTCAGCATTAAAACAAGACAAAACATGACTTCTAGGGATTGAACTCAGGTTTTTGTGCTCTTGTGGTAAGTACCTTACTGACTTAGCTATTCCTCTTAGCCCTATTCTAGTCCTTCTGCAAACTCCTTCCTCCTTTCAACACTGGCTTTTCTCAAGGGATCAGTCTTTACTCTTACCACACAATCCCTCTAGCCAACCTCACTCACAGTTTGGTTTTAACTCATGGACTGTCAAACCGTGATCTCTAGGACAAATCAGTGCAATAAGCTTTGATGTGTACATTTGAGTTACTCTGGTCAGTCATTTCTGCCTGTCAGCACTGCAATTTTGGAGGGTCTATGCTGGCTGCTCTATTTGACCCCTCAGCTGCTCCCCCTACCCCGAGTGTTGCTATGGTTTGTAGCCCATGTTACCAGCCCATCCACTCATAATCTTCCCTATAACAATGTTAACACAATTCTACTTTTCATTCTGAACGTATACTATACTCTGTCTTCTTTCAGATATTCATCACAGTAGCTTGCACCTATGATTAAAGAGGCAACCAGTAGAGAATGGTTTATGGTGAAAGCCATCAGAAGGATTTCCTCATTACCCCTGATCTTTAACTCCCATAACTCTTTCTCCTTGCAGTTCTCATCAAGTCTCTGAGTTTGTTGCTTGGACTATTATTTCCTGATAGTTTGGAACAATGTCTACAGGCTTCTGTCATACTTTTCTATTCCTTCTCCAACTGTTAATCAACATTGTCTCATAACAATTGTCTCATCAACCCTTCTGCTTAGTTAATTTCCATCATATAGCTCCATCTGTCTGGCTTTATTGCCCTAACATTGATAACATCCTTGGCTCCTGATTCAGAGGATGAGAATCTTGGCATGCCTGTCTTCGGCTTCTCTCCCTAATTTCTTCATCATCTTCTGTGAAGAACAATGACATTCTGTTTGCCAAAGTTGATATTCATTTGATATTTTCCCTCAAAGTCTTGACAACATCACTCCACCATTCTTGAAATCCATTGTGACTGATAAGTTTGACTTACATTTAATTCTCCTCCCCTCTTCAGAAACCACTTTGGAAACCACAAAGTTGTTCTCTTTGAATCTGAACATCTGACAAATCCCTGTCTTGTGTTTGTATATATGTATATATATATATTTTTTTCTTCTAATATTTCTCCATTTTTCACTTTCTGAGGCTACTATAACTTGGTGCACTGGAAATCATACTTGAGATGACTATCCTAGTTTTGTTTCCATTGCTGTGATAAATACCCTTGGCAAGACCAATTCTAAGAAAATTTGTTCAGCTGACAATTCCAGACTGCAGTCTATCATTGCAGGGAAGTCAAGGCAAGAACCCGAAGCAGAAAATCACACCCATGGTCAAGAGCAGAGACAGAAGACAAGCATGAATGCTTACTCTCAGCTTACTTTCTATCAAGGGAATGTGGCCCCCCTTTCACTGTTTTGTATTTGCCCACTTCTCTTCTTTTTTAGTCTTTTTTAAAGCAACATGAAGCCTGCCATGGAAGCTGAGCAGGTTCTGGTACCTTGTATTTGACTGACACCATGAACTAAAATACACCTTTATTCTGTAAAAATCACAGAGCTTCAGGTATTCTGTTATAGCAACAGAAAGTGAACTGAGACATGCTCCTTTTACTTCATTTATAATATCATTTAATACATGTAAATTTTTCTTAATATTAGCATGAACCAATTGATCAGTCTTTATGGT
Organism: Rattus norvegicus; assembly: GCF_021556685.1. Taxonomy (NCBI): domain Eukaryota; kingdom Metazoa; phylum Chordata; class Mammalia; order Rodentia; family Muridae; genus Rattus; species Rattus norvegicus. The sequence continues at coordinate 27,282,161 of NC_141549.1, forward strand.
GAGTGCTTTGTACATCTTGTTTAAGAGATCTCTTCCCTACTTGAAATGGACAAGATAGGAATTTGTCTTCTTCACTTGGATCTTTAGACTACCTGAAAATGGCTTTTGTGTGTGATATAAAGTTCAACTGAAACTTCCTTGCTAACAATGAATAGACATAAACCTAGATTTTAACATACAGATCATGTAAGTGATAGAGGCCAGTTGGGTGTGTGGTGTGTCTTCTCCATCTGTCTTATGTCCTCCCCTTCTGTATGTTGCCCTGTGATCTCCAATCAGCCACCCCTCTCCTACTGTTGGTCAGTGAGTTCCCCAAAAAGGAAGCCCCTGTGTTGCTTTGGTGAGGACAGGAACTAGTAAAGGAAAATATATAACTTGCTTATCTATTTGGCCACAGTATGATCCTATTTTCATGACACATTTTACACAAGGAAGCTACAGTATTAAAAAGTTTTAAATTTAAAAATATTTTTTGTATACTACCTATTTATATACAGAATAAATAAAAACTTGAAAGGTAAGCATTTTATCTTAATATTGGACTGTTTATCAAATCTAGATTCACAGTGCAAGTAAGTCTATGGAATCTGCTAGCCTTGAGTAATGCCTGACCTTATAAATAAGGGTCTCTGTAAGTATTTACTGGGTCTGTATTCCCCACTAGACCCACAATAGAATAGACCCACACAGAAACAAAACAAACAGACAATAGAATATGGTTGGTTAAAGAAAGAGATGCTGACTCAGTTTTTTAGTCAACAATATGGTTGATATTAAAATTCACTGTGAGACAAGAAAGAAGCTATGATTGTCTTTATAGAAAGAGTGGGAAGGCTGAATTAATGACTCAGGAGGCAAAGAACTTGCTATGCAACTATGAGAACTCTTTGATTCCCCAGCACCCGAGTAAAAGTCAGGTGAGCAGGGGCCTGCCTGTAGACTCAGAATGTAGGAGTCAAAGATGGGATCCCAGGAGCAGACTAGAGAGCCAGACCAGCCACAACTTCTCTGTGAGAGATTTACTGGGTTTCAGTGAGAGAATGCAACTTAATAAGTAAGTTGGATGGTGATAGAAGACACATAACCTCAGGCCTTCATGGGTACACACAAAAATGTACACCTCCTGGGCACATATCCACGTATGCCCGCACAAAACATTCATAAATATACATATACTACACATGAATACACAGAGAGAAGATGAAAAAGAGTGGGAAGGCCAGGCATAGTGTCACATGTGTATAATTCCAGCACTCAAATATCTAAGGAAGGAGGATCTCAAATTCAAGGGCAGCCTAGGCTACATGCAGAGTGAGACTGTGTCAAAATGAGGAAGACGACACTTTTAAAGGGTATAGTCTGCTACAAAGAAAAATCTGCAGCATTGTCAGAAGTAATTTTTGCCTTTATTTTGGAGTGTCACCCACATTTTGAATGCATTCCTTTCAGTGTGTAGAAAGTCAACCTTTAATTTCTTCAAAAGATTTATTGAAAAGCAAAATGGATGGGATGCACAATGTGAATCTTGAAATAGAATTGAGTCGTTTAGAAATAGTCTTTACTACCCACAAACAAGTATTTATTTGTATTAGCAAGAGGAAATTTTTAAAAGCAAGAAGTTTTGAGTAACTGAAATTACCTCCCATATAAAGTCTATTGGAAGGAAAAGAAAGCTGATGTTATTGCACAGGGTTTGCCTTGAAGGAGCGAAGGTCTTTTTGCTTTGAATATAATTCCAGAAAATCCTGTGTGCGCTCTTGGTGATACTTGACATACTTCACTGTTGGTCTGTGCTAAGTCCGCTCTCTTAGTCAAATTGAAACAAGAAAAAAAAAAAAAAAAAAACAAGGGATGGAGACCTTCTGGTATCAAATAATTCCTCACCTATGTGATAGTCATTGTTAAATCTCCATTTAGCCTACTCTTCATTGTATAGTCTGTTCTTTTATATCTTTCCTCTAAGCCACTTTCTGAATCTTCTCAATACTGGTTTCATCCCATCCATACCCCCCAACTCCTGATTTATTTGTTAATTATGATCTGTAGACTCCAAAATTGAATGTAACATTTTGGCTCAGGTGTACTCAGATGCTGGCCAAACATTTTGGATGGTACTCTACAACTCTCTAATCACCAAACATGAAGATTACTTTCATGGTAGATGATTTCCAGACTTATGGTTAGAAAGGGCAGTTTCCAGACTTGGTTAGAAATGGCAGTTTCCCCTCACTAGTTTAGCTTTGCTGCTCCTAAGACAGATCACAATGGTAGTTACAAAATTAAAAAGCTGCAAATTTTTAAAGGAAATGGGTTCTGGGGGCTGTAGATGAAGGATGTCAAGATATTTTTGAAAGGTAGAAAGCATCAGTTGATAGAAAATGTATTAACAGAGGAGAAAAGGCTGAAGCAACGTGATATCAGGGAGGAAAGACAGCTCAAGGCAGACACATGGTACTGAGCACCAGGAAGCCTGTATCCCTGGATGAGCAACCATGACAAAAGACAGATATGAAGAGGAAGGTAAAAAATGAGCGAATGCTATGAAGTCTGCATACCTCATTCTACCTATGTGGATAGACAAATACCCTAATACCCCTGCCATGTACAGTTTCCAGAAAAAGACTAGACTACAGTAGCTTTGACTTAGGAAACATACATTTGATAATATGATTAAGATCCCTTAATGAAATTCTTAAAGAAAATGAATATTTTTGTGTAAATCTGTGTATAGAATGATGACATTGTATAGAATAGTCAGAACTCTGGTCCTCTACCCCTGAATTGTGGGAATAGGGAATCATTTGGGGGAAAATTAATTGGATAAACAAGAACATCAGATGGGAGATCCTCATTAAACAGCTGGACCCTTCCAATAATGACACATAAGCTGTACTGCCCTGGGTTTCAGGCTGGATGGTCAAGTACAGTCTTATACTGGGGTTGGCCTCCCATAACAATGAATCAGAAGCAGTCAAGTAAGCAACCAGGTCAGGAGATTCAGAGGAAATTGGAATGATCAAAGAGGAAAGAAACCTTAGAAACAACAGTTGCTATTTGCGAGATTCCAGAAAATATGCACATGCTGTCCAGGAAAGAAGACTTGGGAATTAAAAGTATGAAAGACATACATTAAAACTTCAGTGAAGAGTTGGGCTGCTGCTGAAATTTCCCAGGCAGCAGATCAAAAAGAAGGAGACAGAAATAGAAGAAACAATGGGAGGCCGTGCTGGCTCCATCTACAAACTCCTAATAGGAGCTTCAGAAAGAAAACAAATAAAATGCTAAGAGAGAGCACACTGAATGTAGACAGGATGAACTCCAACATACATTTGATAAAGTCTGTGAATAGAGAAAATATATTTTCCAAAAATATTGACAGAGAAAACAGTAAGTCCCATGCAGAGTCTCAGAGAGACAAGTCTCTGACTTCTGAGCTACAGCAGTTGATGCCAGAGAAAGCCGAGATGTACCTTGAGCTATGGCTTATGAAAACCTAACACCGTAGAAGCTTCCTAAAATATATACATACATGAAGGTAATCACAATGGAATTACCAAATAATGGGGGTGGGCAGAGTCCTACTTTGACATCTCTTGTCATCAAAAGAAGATTCCAGAACTGCCATTGAATTATATCTAAATTGACTTGTTCATCAGAGGGGTCCCTTGGGAACCCCTAAACAATCCAAGCTGCTGCCAAGGCTACATGTTGCTCTCCACAAATGAATTTCTAGTCCCAAAGGCTGAAATCAACGTCTACACAACTCCCTGAAAATAGAGAAGTTGAGCTGGTGCCTACGTAGAGCCTGCATCCCGATAGGCTAGTGTACTCTGGAAGGTACTCTGCATGACACCATAACAGAGACGTAAGCACCAGCCCAGCCTTAAACCCTTCCATCTACAATGGTGTCCTGCTTGAAAGGTATGCTAGAGCAACGATGGCAGAACAACTGTGCAGTAACTAACCAGTATCTGATTTAACTTCAGAACTGCTCTGTGTGATGAAATCCATACTCAGCACTGCTTGGGTGACCAAGAATCTGAGACTGGATAGCTCAGGGACCTAGGGTAAAGCAAATATTACTGTTTTAGAAAAGGCATACAGCAATAAAACGACTCTTACCTACGACTTCTGCTATACTCATAGATCAGTGCCTTGCTCAGCTAACATCAGAAGAGTGTCCTTCTGCAGCAAATTGGGACAAATAGAGACCCATAGACAGACAATTAGAGAATGAGATACCTCAAAACACTCAGGCCTAAATCAGATGTCTCCATTAAATCTATCCACACCCCTCCCCAGGGCTCAGGGAACCCTGCAGAAGAGGAGAGAAAAACTCTAAGAGTCAGAGGAATAAGGTCTTCTAAACCCTAAACAGGACCAAGAGTATGAACTCATGGAGACTGACAGCACGCCCAGGACCTGTGCAGGTCTGCACCAGATGGGCTTCTAGAGCTGAAAGGAGAGGTGGACACATTTTCCCCATCCCTAACCCCAAAGCTATCTTCAGTTAACAACCACTTGCAAGTGAAAAGTTAGTTTTCTTCAAGGGAGTCTCAGTGGGAAAACAAACTACTTTCGTTGTTTTGGTTTGGTTTGTCGTGGTTTTGGTTGTTTTGTTTTCCCAAGACAGGGTTTCTCATGTAGCCCTGGCTGTCCTGCAACTAACTCTGTAGACCAAACTAGTCTTAAATGTAGGTTGCAGCCCAGCAGTAGATGGCCACAGAAAACAAACTTGTTGGCATCTGTGGTAATCTTTTTCTCACACTGTCATGTCAGGGCTATTTTTTTATTTATCTTTTAATTTTTTTTCTTTCCTCTCCCCTCCCTTCCCTTCCCTTCCCCTCTTCCCCCTCCCCTCCCTTCTCCTCTTCCTTTCTTTCCTCTCCTCTCTTCCCCCTCTTTGTCCTTCCCCTCCCACTCTTGGGCTCTTTTCCTTCTGTTTGTTTCATCCTATTCTGATGTACTTTGGGCTTTATCTTATTATTTTTTATTATTTTATCTTAGATGCCTGTTTGTTTTCTAATGAGAGACAGAAAGGAGATGGATCTACATGGGAGGGGAGGTGGGGAGGAACAGAAGGAGGAAAAATCATGAACAGGATGTATTATGTCAGTAAAAGTTTCTTTTCAAAGAAAAATATCAATAGAAAACGAAAAGCAATCTTAGGGAACTTGTTGCCCGCATGGAGTCCCGGGCCTGATCGCACTGTCAGTGAAATGCAGGGGTAGAACAGTGATGGCTGCAGAATGGTTGAAATGTCTCAAAAGTCTTTTTTTCCTTTCCTGGGAGACTCTAGGGAAAGCTGCTCTCCCTAACTGAGAAAAGACAAAAAGGATTTGGGATACAGGTGAAATCTCTCTGATTCAAGGCTTCCAGAGACAGAGCCCAGAAAGACGATTGGGAACAACTTTCATCCTAGTCTGGAAAATCTAAAAACCTGGAGTTCTGAAGTCCAAGCATTCCTGCTCCAGATACGAGAGAAATCAATACTCCCTGCTCTGTTCTGTGCAGCCTGGACACTGCTCACTTGTGCCATGAGAGGGTACGTCTTCTGTCATGTGTGCACTGACTCAAATGCCAATCTTTTCTGGAAATAAGATCACAGACGCAACCCAAATAGCACTTCCCCAGTCATCTCAGCATTGTTTTATTCAGTCAACTAGACAGGTAAAGTCCACTGTCACGGGACATAGAGGCAAATTTCAGGTTGACAGTCAGGCACCACCTATGTCAGCCTAGCCCAAGAAAACCAGAAGGAAAGAAAACAAAAAGGGATGCATTGGAAATATCACTTAAGGTTTATCTGGCATGAGAATGGTCTTCTAGGTCTATTAAGGTATGGAGGAAAATGAAGATACATAAAAAAATTACCAACCAAATAAAAATGTGAAACAGTTATTAGCATGAGAAATAAATACAAAAAGATATACAAGACATAGGTTCAGTTATGAACAACATTATACTTTTGTAATGTAAATATTTAATTTTGTCATGAACAAAAAGTGGGATATGATTGACTTGAGAAGATTTTGGCTGGACTGAGTGTGTGTAGATGCATAAGAATCTGGACCCTCATCTCCCACAGGAGAAACCCACAGGTATTAAGAGGGCTAAAAGCAGTTGAATATCATTTGAAATATGAAAGTTAATACTAAATATCTGAAAGAATTGGAAATTACTACCTTTGGACTCTGGAACTTAAGGGTGGATTGGAAGGATGTTTTTAAAGTACAATTTCATTTTTGCTTTTAAAGTTATGGGCATATACTGTTTTGAAAACAGTAATACAAATACATTTATAGAAATACCTCTTCACTTATAAAATTTTAATGTATCCAGGAATATTGTTCAAAGTCATATTAATTTGCAAGAAATTGACAGAAATGCATTTTTTAAGGTTATTGAAAAAGTGACATATATTTTAGTTTGGTATGAATTGTGAGTTTAGATGTATGCCTAGCTGGATGTTTGACACTGGAACTTGAGAGAATGTACTGTTTTATTCCCATATGTAATTCTGAGCTATTCTTTAATATTTATCAAGTATTTGAAAAAGGTGCCAGTATGGTTGGAAGCCAGTTTGTTGTCCTTGAGGGGATTTGCAGCTGTCACAAAATGGGCATGTGGTGTCTTCTTACTTTAGAATATGTGTTGATTAGTGTTTCCCAGGAACGTTAAACAATGTTTATTTGAAACATTTAATACTTGATCTTATGATAATCTCCTCTGGCTTTGTGTGGCTATGCCTGAAGACTCAACATCACCTCCCTCACCACTGTCACCCATGTCCCTCACAGCCTCACCGTCCCTCATGCCCTTTGTGTAAACTTCAGTCTTTCCTCCTCCTCTCAGTATTTCTTTCTGTGCAGAAATCCAGCTTACAAACTAGTGATCCCGTCTTCCCCTTTCCTGTAATGCAAGAGATATTCACAAACCACATTGTTCTACTAAGCATTACTTAGCGTTTTACTTAGTATTCTACTAAGGAATACTAATGTATTCCTGGTTTTGAAGGGTTGAGGGCCTAGCCCATTAGGAGTTAGGGATTTTACATCTGTCTCATATTAGAGGGTGTGTTAGGTTACACCTCAAAAAAGACCTGAAGTATCAGTCAAAGCCTTCATTGTCGTATCACCGTTTGCCATGTTCCACATAACCCTTCCTCTCCTGGGTCGTTTTCCAGCTGGCAGAAATAAGGATGTTGTTTTTCTGTGTCTGTTATATTTGTAAGTATACAAATACTTTGAGAAAGTATTCTGAGTCACTGGCAAATGCTCGGCTGTTTCTAGAAAAACTACTGGTGAATATTTCTAGAGAAAAGGCTTCTGCTGACTGGAATCCTGTCAACTCTCTTTAGGAAGAGTATCATCTTGATTGGGAGCAAGACTAAGGAAGCTCTTAGGACCTTATAGGTAACACCGACCCAGGATATCAATTCAAATATCATCTCTCAGCTTGCTCTAGAATCCAAGGTCTTTGCAGAAAACAGCATTCCTACATCCTTGTGTATGCTTTTTAGTTTCTTTCCAACTTTGGAAAGAGATTCAAGAAACTTAAGACACTATTTTATTAGCAATTTGGTGGGATCATATAAATAATTACACAATGAACAAGGGCAGTTGGAGGACCAAGCAGGGAGAAACAACACATACATGGCCAGTTCTTTAAAAAGCCTGATCTGGTAATGGTCTTCCCCTCTCCAGTGCCTATGAGTTCATTAACATTATCTCTGTGGGGGGCTTCAATTGCCAGTTGATTGAATTACATTGGTAATTGAGCACATCGGAAGGCCCACACTTATTTTAAAAATGAAAACAATTTTATTAAAATGCAAATTCACATACCATGAAGATCCCCTATTTAAATTGTATAATTCAATGGTTTTAACATAGTGTATTGTTTATTTAAAAATATTGGTGTAAAATGTATGTACCAAGTCCTTTCAATGCTATAACATAAAATTTGCCATTTTTTTCAGTCCCAGTTCTCTAGAGGAGCAGAACCAGAGGAATATGTAAGAATGCACACGTATAATTTAAAAGGATATTTTAGTAGCGTTACACGATTGGAGACTAGACTATATGACAATGTCTGTCTACAAACTGCAGGTATAGGACTCAATAGATGCTAGGATCTAGGGATCTAGAAGCTTCTCAACAAGAAGGACCGATGTGCAGCCTGAGTCTGAAGCTATAGGTTTAGAAGGTCATGGGAAGGCTATCACAGTGAAATGATGTTGGCAGACAAGTGAGACTCGAGTCTGATACCCATCAGTGATGGCAGTAGAAATAGACAATTTTCTCCAGAAGACTTGTGCTTATGAACAGTTGCTGGCTCCTTCCTTCTACTTTTGCGCCATCTTTGCTAGCAATGTATAGGACAATATGATCAATATCTATGGCACGTCTTATCCCTTTAGCTGCTGTTCTACATGCCAATCATCTCTGGATACGCCCTCATAGACAAATTTAGAGGTAATGCTTTACTGATATGTAAGAGTCTCTTAATCCAATCAGGATTAAAAGCACACATGTACACATGTACAGTATTCAGTACCAATAGTACAATCACGTTATTGTGTAACCATCCCTGCCATCTAGCCTTGAGATTCATATTATCTTACAAAACTGAACCTCTTTGTAACTATAAACAATAAATCCCCACTCCCTCTGCCCCAGCATCACTACTAAAGATTTTACTCGCTGTGTGTATATGAATTTGACCACTCTATGTACCTATAACACTTGTCTTTTACATTTGACTTAGTCATTAGCATAATAGTCTCAGAGTTTACTCATGTTGTAGCATGCATGAGAATTTCATTCCTCTCCAAAGATTAATGGTGCTCCATTGTTTATCGATTAATATACATTTAAGTTGCTCTTCTTTTTGGCTACTTGTGAACGAGTATGTGTTCAATTCCAGAAAGGCTAATTTCTAACTCATTCTTTTAAGTTCATATAACCTAGCACAAAGGGAAAAAGATTCTTCTTGCTTTCTGTAGCTATCACTCAGAAATCCACAGGATTCTAAAGGATCCCATGGGAAGAGATGCTTGGAAAACTGAGCAAGATGTGGTGATCTACAAAGGGACCAAGGTAGAAGTACAGAATCTAAGAAGACAGTGACACACAGAAAAGGTTGTGTTGTGTTTTTTTTCCCCATTACTAACCCTATAATATTTGAATAGCTAAGCTTGGATAGCATGGACATGACTTATGGGTTTAGAATAGCCCACAATTAGGGCCCATAACCACCCCTCATGAAGGAAGACCTTCATTAGCTCAAACCCTAAATTCAGAAACCAACAGAAAATTTTGCCCTTGTAGGGATAGAATATAAAACTCCTCTGTGTTATTGGATTTTATTAAATACTGCAGGCTACTCTGTGTTTCTAAAATACTGGGGTATTTTAGACGTGGTTCAAATGCTATGGTACCTACACATTCTCCATGGCTGTGTCACACCATGTACTGGGCTTGCCCTTTGTAGACTATGTGCTTTGTTTGTATTCCTCTTGTGTGATGTTCCTTATGGCTTAAGGAAGATGCAGACATGTTTTCTCTCCCAACTCTACACAGACTCTTCCACTGTTAGCCTCCTGGAGACCTTGGAAGAAAAACAAGTTTTAATTCCTGTTGCTACCTTGACTACTTTTCTTTTTCAGAGCTTTTTTTGTTCCTTTACTTAAAGTTTTTAATTAAATTTTCAATTTTAGTAGATAAGTAATTGTATATATTTATGAAGCACAGTGATACTTTGATATGTTTAGGATGTGGGATAAATAAATTAGAGTAATTAACAAATCTATCGCCATATAGAGTTATTTTTCTTGCTGACAACATTAAACGATCTCTTTTGGCAGTTTTTTAAATACACAATTAAGTTTATTATATCTACCATGTAATAATGTGGATAAATTCAGAGGACACTGCTAAGTCAAATATTTACATGTTCATTTCATTCATATAAGAACCCTTGTTAGGGGCTTGCTATGTTTGACATGCTGTACTAGACACTGAGGATGGATGGAAAACTGCAGTGAAGTCCTGGTCTGCAGGATATTGGCCAGTCAAGTCAATCATACGACAAAATCAGTGGCAGTGGTCCATGACTCCTCAGTATCAGTTATTGTCAGAGAATGTTCAAATACAGGGGCTGCTATCCCAGAATAAGTCCTCGTAAAAATTTACACTCTCGTTTTCCATGGAGTTGGATGAAGAGTTGAGGCAAGAGGATTACTGTGCGTTTTGAGTCTTATCTGTACTACACAGAGAGTTCTAGACTAGTCCGGATTTCAGAGAGAATTCCATGCCAGCCTAGGCTTATAGGGTCTTATAGGAGATCTGTCTAACTCCAACGTTTCCTAGTAATCTTAAAGTTTCATTTAAATATTAATTATCCTGCAAAAAAGTGGTCTTCCAAGGTGTCTAATAAAGAGGACTTCTTAGACCCAACCACAGCAGAGGAGGCATCAATGTGTATCTGCTAACCTGCTGGGAGGAAGCCCATCCCCAGGCACTGATGAAATTTGGTCCAGTCTAGAAATAGGCCTTTTTCAGGTTCCTTGGAACCTGATGATTTGCCTGCCTGCTTAGAGCGACTCGCAGGAGCTCTGGGGTTCCTGTGTTGTCATAGCTTACCTTCGTCTTTGGAGTTAAGTTACTGAGAGTTCGGAACGTACAGGAGTGGACTGATTCTCCCAGATCTGTTTGTTCTTTTTTACTTTGTTTTTTGCAGGGTTTTGAATTCCCTTTCTTCCTGTGAATTGACAGTACAGGTCCCACACCCCTACTGTCTGTCTCTGAAAGTTTATATTTTCAAGAATAAAGGCTCCAGAAGTTCCTCCAATGAGCTGTATTCTGTTCCTTTACTTTCTTTTCTACTCATTTTCTCTTTTCTCTTCCTAACATATGTGGCTTCCATTTGCCTGATGAGGTGAGCTGTGTACAGTTTCTCTAGAACAGTGAATGAAGATGGGACCCACTGTAGCGTTAAAACTCCGTGCAAGATATATTTGAACTTTTTTTTTTGCTAAAGATTTATTAATTTAATCCTGACGTTTTCCCAGCATAGTTGTGGGGCCGTATCCCATATTTACCCAAGTAATGTAACAAAATATTTGGGTAAGGCTGGTTAAGATCCTCTCTGGCCTTTTTGATATCAGAGAGGTTACCAGAGCAACAGAATTGTTCAACCAGGTGCAAAATCTATTTGGAATTGCTTTGATCCAGGTTTATGTATTTATAAAGCAGTTAAAAATGAAACAGGACTTTGCGTATTCAGAGGATCCAACAAGCTGAACAAGTTTTCCTTCTCCACTGGGGGGGGGGGAATCAGATTTTTTTTTGTATTTTTTATTAAACATCTGTGTTTTTGTGTCTAATGAACTCAGCACTTCAGTAATAAATATTATTTGGTGATAATATTGCTCTAATATTTCTTAAGTTGTATAAATTTTAAAGGTACAGGTGAGGTGTGTTCAATTATATTTTGTTAAAATTGAATTTGAGAAATGAAAACCCCAGTCTCCACGGTGGTGGCACACACTGCAGCTGTTTTCTCTGTTTGATTTGGTTGCCTCTGGCAGAAAGCAGATTTATTATTTGGGCCTCTCTCTAAATTCACAGTCTGACAGCCATGTCCTTGTACTCACCAAACTGTTCTTTTCCCATTAATTAAATGGCAGCAAGCAGCCCGTAAAAGTTACAGTTGTGTCTCCGTAATGGAAAACCCATCTCATCAGCCCTGCTTGATTGTCTTGTGTTTCCTGGAGGGAGAAGGGACACTTTTCTACAGCTCTCCTAAAAATCTAAACTAATTGGGCAGATTTGATAGTGGCTAACTCTATTTCTCCCCTTTTGGAAAATTTAACCACTCATAAAGAAGAGCTGATTTGGTGGTTTGGGTCTTGTTGAGAAATGAAATGATTCACTTGAAGGGCTCAGGATCAGGCTATAGATGCACAGATAGGATTAAGTGTGGTGTGATAGCAAGGACACACACGTACATGGCAGGAAGAAGAGACACCAGCGATGTGTGGAGCAACTGTATACCACTTCCTATGTGACACACATAAGGCACATAGCCACCTCTACTATAAAAATATAACAGTATGTGTCCAGGATTCCTTTCGAACCACACCCATTTAAGTCTTGGGGTGTAGGAGTGTCTTAATAAGGAGAATGCCTAGGCACTCTCTGCTTAGCAACCACCGTTAACTACCGGGCTCTTAGAAGGAAAGCAGATATCCACCATGAGTCACATTGTTGATACAAACAACCAAGGCACAGCAAACCAACCTTACCACGTAGACAGTCCTTATCTGAGTAGGAAACTTCACAGACTGCATTCCCAGAACCAGTCAGGCCGGCCTTGTCAGCAAGCCCTTCAGGAGACAGCCTCAGGCAGCTGCACTAACACTTCCCTTTGCAGATTGCATTTTGCTTTTGTAAACAGTCTGTAAGAATGCACTGAACCCTGACTGACAGTGAGGAGGGGTAGTCTTGTGAGTTGGACTATTAGAGGTCAGACTTCACACTTGATAAAGACATTTAGATAAGAATTTTGTAGATTTCTCTGTCTAAAGAAATCTGTGTTTAAAGAAACCTGCAGGACTATGATTTTTAAAATTATATTTTATCATAACCTGTTATGCATAATTTGTGCAAGCAACATGACTGCTTCCAGAATTTTCAGACTTCATTACTGTACAGTTGAAATTGGGTCTTACTGCCAACAACTTAAATTAGACCATGCTATTTGCTTATTGAACAATTATATCTGAGGATGAATATTCCTAGAATATCTGGGTCCTCTGTATCACATTACTAAATATGAGTATGAAATTGAATTAATCAAGAAATGGAATTAGAAGTTAGGGAAAAGCTACAATATTTCTTTTGTAAAATAACATAACTACTTTGGAACCATTTAGTCAAATATAATAATTTAGAAATTATAGCATTTTCCAGTTCTGAATATTAATTGGTCTTTAAAATAGTCAAAGGAACTATCCAACTTCTGGTTCCTTAAATCTAGGCAGTGTTAGACATAAATTTCCTCTTGTGGCACAGGATTCAAGTTAGGCCAGTCATTGGTTGGTTACTCATCCAAGTTCTGCACTACAGTTAGGCAAAGCTCAAAAACCGAGGAGAGGAAAGAAGGATTGTAAGGGCCAGACATTACCACAAGAACATGGCCCACAGAATCAGTTAAGCAGGACACAGAGGGACTCATAGAAAGAGATGCAGCTTACACAGAGACTGCATGAGTTGGCACCAGGTCTTTTGCATATATGTTATGGTTATGTAGTTTGGCATTTGTGGTGGTTTGAATATGCTTGGCCCAAGGAGTGGCACTATTAGGAGGTGTGGCCTTATTGGAGTAGGTGTGGCCTTGTTGGAGAAAGTGTGTCACTGTGGATGTGGGCTTTAAGATCCTCTTCCTAGCTACCTAGAAGTTAGGAGCAAGATGTAGAACTCTTAGCTCCTCCTGTACTATGCCTGCCTGGAAACCACCATGTTCTCACCTTGATGATAATGGACTGAACCTCTGAACCTGTCAGCCAGTCTCAACTAAATGTTGTCCTTATAAGAGTTGTATTGGTTATGGTGTCTCTTAACAGGAGAAAAACCCTAACTAAGACAGTATTCTTGTGGGACTCCTAACACTGGGAGCAGGAGTGTCTCTGACTCTTTTGTGTGCTTTTGGGAACCCTTTCCTCCTATTGGTTTGCCTCATCCAGCCTTGATATGTGGATTTTTGTCCAGTCTTATTGTAACTTGATTTGCTGTGTTCAGTTGATCTCCCTGGGAGGTCTTCTCTTTTCTGAAGGGGAAAGAGGAAGAATGGATCTTGGGAGAGAAAAGATGTTGGGGGTTGGTGCTGGAAGGAATGGAGGGAGGGGAAACTGTGGGATGCATTGTGTAAGAGAAGAAGAAAAAAAGAAACCAGAAAAAAATAGTCAAGAGAATTTTTAGCAAAGGTATTAGGTAGATGAGCTAATAAAGATGATAGAATGATGAGGGAAAGGTTGGAAGAAGCCATCTGTTTCCATGGGTGTGGTTTCTTCCTTGTAAAGTTCAAAGCTGCCTCAGGACAAAGTACCATCATTTCCTGTTTCCATCGTATTAGAATGGCATCCAAAATTCAGGGAAGGCTACTATTCTTAAGGAGGGAAGATGGAAAAGAGGCTGAGAGATCTGGGACTCTACTTGGGAGAGTGTCATATGGAGCCATACTGAGCCTGTTACCTGAAGTATTGAATGGCTCTTTGCTTGATCTTATTTGACATGACCATTCTTTCCTTCTTGTTATAGGTAATATGTCACAATTCTGGGTTGACTGGCAGTGTGTTCTATACAGACAATTTTAAATGCATTTCCTTGGGGTTTCACTAATAGACACACACACACACACACACACACACACACACAGAGTCACTGGTAGCTCACTTGCTTGTGTGCATGTGTTTGTATATGTATGTGTATATATTTGTGTATTTGTGTGCATGTGTGTATGCATTGTATTTGCTCTGTGTCTCTCATTAGCTTTTTCTTGTTCTTGCTCTCTTTCACTCGTGGAGTGAAATTCCTGTTAACATAGAACAGTTCACAGAACCTGACATCTATCATTTTTCGTCACCTCCTCTTTTTCATCAGAGAGTAGACAATATCTTTGGATAGAGAAGTTTCTATAACAAGATCTACACAAGGCAACATCCCCTCTTCTTCTACATAAACCCATCTTGTCTGCATTCCAGGACTTGTGGTTAACTGAAGGCCTTTTCTGTCAAATGCTGTGATAGTCACATAAGAACTACCAGAAAAACAGCAGTGCTTGACAGGAGCCTAAAGGCACTTGTTTAAATGTGCTTCCTTATTTCTCCACGGCAGGCACAGAATGGGATGATGGAAACACTCAAACTTGCAATTTTATATTATACAATATACACTTATTGAAATAAACAATGGGTATGTATAAAATCAGAACTGAGTGAAGATGAAAATCATTTAATAGGTTATCTACTAACAAAAGAAAACAGTCACATAATTGTGTCATTTATGCCTTGGACATAATTAATAGGGAGATAATAATTAATAGCACATGATTCTTTATTAATTAATAAATCACTCTAGGAAGGGGTAAGAGTAGAGATAATGAGGATAAATGAGTAGGCAAAAGCAGTACACTGTGAAAGTCTGGTAGGCATCTAGACCCAAGCAAACTGTCCTAAAAGGTAATATACACACTGACATGCTCATTCTGAAGATGTTTAAGGATAGCTCAGACAAAGGTAAAAGATCCTTCAGCTTGGAGGACAGAGAAAGGGGATTTGACAAATAATTCTGCACAGGCAAAAAGAATCAAAGACTCATCTAAGGCCTCCAACACCTTCAACATGGGTCGGCCAGTGTGGCAGAAGTAGATAGTCCAGGAACTGAAGGTCAGAATTGGGACACAAGACAGCAGAAGAGATCTGGACACAAAGAACCTGGCCACCATGTTAACAAGGTTGACATTTCTCATCTTGGTATTTTCCCTCCAATCTCTCAGCCATGCTCAGTGGTCTCCTCTTAATCCTATATTAGGTACTAGAAGCCATGAGCCCATATGTAGTCATTTTTGTGTCTATTCAGTGAGTCAGTTTGGCAGGCTTTTATAGAATAAAGGATAGATGACAGAGGCAAATCATTATGTTATAATCCCCCTCTAGGTAATGCTGGAGCAAAATCGTCATGAATATCTCTATAATAATCCAGCAGACAAAAGGAGCATAGTAATGGGACAAGTCATGAAATTCTGATTACATATTTAAATTTTAAGATGATTTTAGTAGGAATGAATACATTCCACATAACATGATAGGTTGGACTATTATAAAGAAACATGCAGAATGAAGATGCTCTTAGGAAATGGAGCTAGCATTATTCATGGACAACTCTAGTGATAAGTTTAAAATCCAGATTTTATGCTGTTTAATCTTGTGTGTGTGTGTGTGTGTATGTGTGTGTATGTGTGTGTATGTATGTGTGTATGTGTGTGTATGTATGTGTGTATGTGTATGTGTATGTGTGTGTGTGTGGTGTGTGTGTGTGTGTGTGTGTGTGTGTGTGTGTGTGTGTGTAAAATGTCCCTTAGTAGGTTATGAGTTCTCTCAAAGCTTCTTTATTTGAGATGGCAGGGCAGCTACTTCCCAACTCTCCTCTTAAAATGTTTTCCAGGTTGGTCTTTCCTTGTCTCTCTCTCCTTCTTCCTAAGGTCATCTATCTGTGCTTGAATGCTTAGCACTCCAGGCCTGTCTTAGAATCCTTTCATCAAGAGTATGTAGGAGAGGCGCCATTTTGCAAGGGATCAGTAGAGCACATCGGGAGGATGATTCTAGTGTCAGTTCTTTCTACTTCTTCCTCTGGGTTGGATATCACCTCTTCCTCCCAGAGTAGTGCCAGGATCAGTGCCAGGAACTATTGCCTGAACATTTACTCAAGAGACTTTATTAGCATATTACAGACATATGTGCATAGCTACAAATACTGCAGTATTCATTATAACCAACATGGATCCAGCCTAGATGACCACTAGATGATCCAACTGAGAGGATAAGAAAATGTGGAATATAATTTTATTCAAAGAGAATTTTATTTGAGTCTAAAGAAGAATGAAACAATATCATTGGCCGGAAAATGTGTGGAACTGAGGATCATAATGTTAAGTGAAATAAGCAAGACTCAAAAGATAATGGTCACATTTTCTCTCAGACTTGGACTCCATATCTGTCTGTCTATCAGTCTTTCTGACTACATACCAATCTATCTATATATCTATACATATAAACATATACATATATAGTGTATATATGTATAGATATGTAAATGTATGTATATATTTATATATGTATGCTATATATATACACATACTTTTACACACATACATACAACACACACAATTTAAATGAATACAGAAGTTTTGAAATTCAATGAAATTTAATTTCTCAACATTTTTTTTTCAATCATCATGCTTTTGAGTGATGCCAAGGTAAAAAACTTTGCCTGGTCTTACATCCCAAAGGTTTTCTGTCTCTTAAGTATTTTATAAGTTTAACTTTGTACATTTAAATCTATGATCCATTACGAGTGGATCTGTGTATGCATTGTGAGATGTAGAATGAGTTTTCCTTTCATTCCGTCAGTTTGGGAGAGTGCCGTGTGCTGCTAACACCCTGCCTCCTGTGAAATGACCCATACACCTCGGTGAGAAGCCAGTGGGATGCAGCTCAGTTGGGTCTGTTTCTTGATTCTCTGTTCTGAATCATTGGTCCGTGAGCCAATCGTTCTGCTGATACCATGCAATCTACCACAGCTGTATAATAATGCTCAGAGTGGCAGACTGATGCCCCCATGGACAGACTGATGCCTCCATGGACAGACTGATGCCTCCCACCCGACTCTTCTCTTCAACTTGCCTTAGGTGGTGTTATTCCTTGCCCTTCTCATACAAATTTTAGAATAATCTTGTTTATACTTGTAAAGCAGTCTTGCTCAGGTTTTTACAGGAGTTCTATTAAATCTGCATGCCCAGGTGTGAAGAATTTTTATATTCCCTATATTGACACTTTTAAGTCATGAATGTATCTTCCATAAACTTATATATTACACCATTGAATTGTTTCATCAACATTTTTATTGGTGTTTTCAGCAGATACATCTTGTGTTTTGAAGATTTGTAGCTATGCATTTCAATTGTTAGGTAACGGTGTTACTGTATTTTAAATGACCCATGTGTTCATCGATAGTACGGGGAAGTATCATTCGGTAGTTTCCTTTGTTTAAATTCAGAGAAAACTAAGAAGGTAGAGCGATGTCTCACCTAACTCTACCCCCTCCCTAGTATACAACTTTCACTACAACGCTACAGGCCAGATTGGTACATTTGTTGACATGAATAAATCTACACAGATCATTCCCCAAATTAGCACATTTATATTGTAATTGATATTTTTGTATGTTAATTTTTGTTTTTTGTTTTTTACTCTTCTGACCTCACCTATTTGTTCTTGTTTTTGGAGGTTCGAAAAAGCATGACATCTGCAAATACTGACATTTTAATTTTTTCACTTCTATTTTGTATACATTTTATTTCCTTTCTTTGCTATTTTTAAACCAGCCATCACACCTTCTACTACAGCTCATAGGAGTTAAAAGAATGTATATCTTTGTTCTATTCCTACTCTCATGAGGAAATCATTCACTATTTCAGCATCAATATAAGCAACATTAGTTGTGGGGGTTTTGTAGGTGTTTGTTCAAATTAAACAAGAATTCAAACTTGTATTCTTGTTTATCTGAGGGTTTTAAATACAAGTGGGTATTATGAGTTTTATGACATCTATTCTTTTTTTTTTAATGAGACCATGCCATATCACATACGTAGTTTGTTAGCACTGTAAGCTACAGTGAGAAGTTAAATGTCAGAGTTCACGTCTTAACGTTGTATGTAAGTGGAGCATAGTTTTGTCTGATATAACCCCACGTTCTACTTTTCAACTGTGAACGGGTCCATCCACTACTGCTTAGGTTTATTTTAAAGGTGTAAAATTGTATTGTTAGTTTGACTGGTCATTTAAGAGAGTAGGTTTTTTTCTTTTCTTTTATTGGATGTTTTCTTTATTTACATTTCAAATGTTCTCCCCTTTCACATTTTCCCCTCTGGAAAATCCCATCCCACCCCAATCCCCCTGCTTCTATGAGGGTGCTCTCCCACCTACCCACCCACTCCCTCCCGTCTCCCTGCCCTGGCATTGCACTACACGGGGGCATCAAGCCTTAACAGGACCAAGGGCCTCTCCTCCCATTGATGGCCGGCAAGGCTGTGCTCTGCTACATATCCAGCTGGAGCCATGGGTAGTTCCATGTGTCCTCTTTGGGTAGTGGATTTGTCCCTGGGAGCTCTGGAGGGGGTCTGGTTGGTTGATATTGTTGTTCTTCCTATAGGGTTGCAAACCCCTTCAGCTCCTTCAGTCCTTTCTCTAATTTTAAGAATGAATACATAATGTGTACTTGTTATACACATTGTTTATAATCAGGAGGCTTCAGTTGGTTAATCATCCATTCAAGGAGTTCAGTCTTAAGCAATTAACTGTCACTCTGGGTCGTTAATGTCATTGGGGCAGAATTTCCAGGTTATTAAGTTATCTCAGACTATTGGTTTGAAAGTGTTTAATGAATGAATCCTGAGGTGCTGGGAGAACATTTCTCCTCTTCCTCCCCCCTCTACTCTTCCTCCTCTTCTTCCCCTTCCTCCTCTCTGGAAAGCCTCTAGAGAGCTAAGAGATTTTACTAGTTATTCTATAAAATTAAACATGAGAGACAATGACTTTATAAAGGTTTTTTTTGTATAATCTACAAGCCTTGGGGCTATAATTTGGAAATATGTTAAAGCCTTAAAATGTATGACAAACTTATCTTTTTGCCCATTCCTTCCTGAACCACAGATGGTGTAAGCCTTTGCTGTGTTCTGTGTGATGGCTCCTCTACTCCTAACTGCCAATTCTATTTCCCCACTGACTTCCAAACAAGCAGCACCTTTAGACCGTGTCAGAGGCTTCGGCAGTTCTCTGAGTATTGCCTACTTCTGGGCACGATAGTGAAATTCACAACAGAAACACACAACATATCACTCTACTTGCCAGGCCTGTTCAGATTACAGCTTCTCCCTGTTTGGTCTGCACAGGAGAAAATGGCATGCAGTACAGGAGGCATTCCAAGACACTGCGTATGGATATTGCTTGAATCTCTGGGGCATTCTCATGCCTCCTTTAATTGTCATTCCCCGAGCATTTTTGACATTGTGAGAAGAGTTTGGGTCACTTGGGGCTTTTTCATTTCAGATTCAATTTTCTGTTCCTTCTGCTTTTAGACTTTCCAAGAAATAGTTTTTGGTGCATTTCATTTAATTTTCCCCAGACCTTGGCTTAATGGCTTCTGTGGGGTCATCGTGGTATGTTGTCCTTGCTTTCACATCATCATCCGCAGCAATGGGAGGGGCAGTGCTTGACTCCCCAGAAACCCTCTTCTTCATTATACTCCCTGGGAGCTTAGAGTTATATCCAATAATCTGCTGTTTGCAGTGTTTGTTCTTTTTCTTAAATCACCGGATTTGATGCTTTCTCCCTGTTAGTTTTTAAATATGAATTTTTATTTTTAATTAAGTGTGTGGGTTTGGAGAGTACTGCATACAATCGCAGGCATGTGCAGACTCAGAGGCACCTGGTCTCTATGGATCTGGAGTTACAATCGATTCTGAGCCATGGTTGCTGGAAGCTAGACTGAAGTCCTCTGCAAGAGCAGTGCATGCTTTTAACCACTGAGCTATCTCGTCAGTCCCTTCAGTGTTACTTTTATTTTAATACTGTACTGGCTAGTTTTGTGTGTCAACTTGACACAAGCTGGAGTTATCACAGAAAAGGAGCCTCAGTTGTGGAAATGCCTCCACGAGACCCAGCTGTAAGGCGTTTTCTCAACTAGTGGTCAAGGTGGGAGGACCCAGCCCATTGTGGGTGGTGCTGTCCCTAGGCTGGTGTCTTGGGTTCTATAAGAAAGCAAGCTGAGCAAGCCGGGGAAGCAAGCCAGTAAGAAACATCCATCCATGGCCTTTGCATCAGCTCCTGCTTCCTGATCTGCTTGAGTTCCAGTCCTGACTTCCTTTGGTGATGAGAAGCATGGAAGTAAGCTGAATAAACCCGTTCCTCCTCGACTTGGTCATGATGTTTGTGCAGGAATAGAAACCCTGACTAAGACAAATACCTTTGAAAAGAAGACCACGTGTTTACATCTGGGTACCTAGAGCAATTGACTTAATGTCCATCGTGGTGAGAGAGGATCTAGAAAACTTGGGAAGGCTACATTTTGCTAGAATAATTAAAATTTTCTTGTCTTGGTCTCATAGTTTTCCATGGCTTATCATTTTGGTCCTTTGAAGATATTTTACCTAACGTTTCCTTACCATGTATCCAGTTCTTTTTCCCAATTAGATGTGCCTTCTTACAGAAAAAGGACCTGGGAGAATTTCTTCCAAAGTCCCAGAGCAGGGAGAATTATTGTGGACACTCGACCAATGGAAGCGGAGCATTAGTCTATCATGTGTGTGAGCATGAATCTGTCATGTGCATGCACCAAATGAACACACTCTACTCCTTCTTCTCCAAGATCATCTAGTGCTTTCAAAGGATAGAAAGGGCGTGAGAGTGTGTGTTGAAGTTGGAGTGTAGTTCAGAAGGAGAGGGCTTCCCGAGGCTGTGGTGGTCCTGGGGTCAGGCCCCAGAAATAGAAACAGCCGAAACAGCAGTGAAAACATGAACATATATGATTATGAGTCATGAAGACGATAAAATCACAGTACTTTATGACTAAGCAGGATAGAAATAGAGAACATTTTCATAAATAACTTGGTATTTAAGATAATAAAGAATAGGGTGAGGATTCAGAGGAGAAAATGTTAAAAGTGAAGAAAAAGAGAGTACTTATGACAAAATTACAACTCGATCACAGGAATCGAGTACCAAATCAAATCAAAGTACCAAACGTGACAGCCATGAACCCATTTTCAGGTCTAGATAAATGGAGGATCTATGTGAATACTGTCCTGTCATTCAGATGGTTCCGATGCTAGGCATGCAAGCTGATACCTTATTTCCTATGCCTCTTTCCTAGGGTTTTAGATGGAGCACTTTGCCTCTGGGTTCCTACTGAGAGCTGGGATATGGTAGGAAGTAGGACTAGAGGTGAGGGGAAGGCCAAGTTGGAAGGAGTTTGCTGGTAAGCATGAGAAGTTTCTTATTTTATGAAAATTCATCATTGAAGTTGTAACAGTAAAACTGAGGCAGCGGTGAAGGGACATCCAGAATGGGAAGGCAATCATCAGAACACACAGCAGAGAAATGTCTAAGGATATAGGAAAGAGACAGAAGATAAAAGGTCTTTGTCATATGGAAATTATTTTTATTTCATCCTTACATGTTCTCATTCCCAGCAATCTTCAGTCATTGTTTATTGTTTCTCAAGGAGAATGGATTCTGCCACCGTAAAGCAGTCATGACTGGTTCAGCACAAGTTTATTTTGAACTCTACGTTGCAAAAATAATCTGAGTGCAAACACTTTATATTTCCAAAAATTGGGAAGAAAGAGAAAAGCGACAACACAAAAGACCCATGCCTTCCGACAAGCTGAAGATGAAGATGACAGACTAGCATAGAATTCCCAGCATGCAACAGCCCGATACAATGTGAATATCAGGACCATCTTTCCAGGAAGAAAAAAGAAAGAAAGAAAAGCTCTAGTGGGTTATGGGAAGTGGGGAGATTCAGAGAGATACTGTCTTCTCTGTATGTCCAGGAGACTGGGAACAAGAGGAAGAGAAGAGCAGGCAGAAGAAACCTGAGTTATTGTTTGCTGAAGAGTTATGAAGTCCATAACAGGACTCTGATTGGCATAACAGTGTCAGAATCTGATGGGAAGGAATAGTGGATTACAGAGAGTACAGAAAACAGGATGGGATCAGTGGTCTGCTCCATGCCTTCTGAGCACGAGGGCCAAGCTCGACTCACATGTGGAAGATAACGTTCTCTTCCTTTAAAGAAGTCGCAGATGACATAACATTTCATCTTGGTAAGATGAGGAGGAGAGACAGCTGAGACTCTCTTGGATGAATGCGATCCTGCCTCCATTTTATTTGTATTGAGAGGCTGAGAGAAGAAGAGGGTGGAATGGCCGATGTGATTTAGTTATTAAGTGGTGGCTGGCCATAATGTGACATAGAGATTTGATTGTAGGTTTTGACATTATTTTTCCAAACAATAGAACATGCATACATGCAGGGGTCCCACTCAAAGCCGTTCCAGACACTGCCAAACTGAGCTTTTAATCTCCTGTTGGAGTTTCTTCACCCATCCAAGAGACAACTGGTTAGCATAGCAAAGTGCACACCTTTTCCATTTGGCCCAGATTTGCTTTTTAAATTAAGTGCAGAAGCAGTGAAAATTCTAGCAGATGGATTAATTAGCTAATTGTTTTACAATAATCAAGAAGGCGTGTGCTTCGGGGTTTAAGTCTTTCCATCTCTAAGGTAAGGATGTTGGCTCCTTGCCTCCTGTACTGGAATGCCATGACGAGTTAGTGAATAGTCTCGTCTGTGAGGGGATTTGAGCTCTCTGGAATGAGTCTACGGGCTTTATTCTTTTTAATTTATCATTGCAGTTTTCTGTAATAGAACATGAAAGCTTTGTCCCTACCCATTGCTCGAGTTCTTAGTCATTCCTGCTGCAGGTTTGAGACTTAGAGAATAGCCATTGTGTGAGTCGCTCCGGGGTGTGGCAGAGAACATGGCTGAGGCTCAGCACCATTGTTCTAGAAGCAACCGCTCTACAGCCTTTAGGATGCAGTAAAATGTTGTTAACAAAACTCCCCCCACGCCCCTCACTCATTGCACGCAGCTCCTTCCCAGTCATCCTTTCCTCATTAGAATATCTTTGAAGCGAGAGGAGAAGTCTGACCAACTTTGTGGGTAATTGATTTTTCTCTGCTTTGCTTCTTGGAAGCAATGTTTATTTATCATCATTTATAATTTATAAATGCAGAGAGCAAATCCGAAGTACGAACTCTACTACTTCTCTACTGTAGTGAATAAGAGCTCATAGATGCTATGAAATTATATGTATCTATAGTCAGGGAAGTTTAGAAAATGCCATTTTTACATTATGATCTTTTTTGTCCATACTTATTCTTGACACTTAGTTGTAAATGATAAAATAGTCACAGAAATGATTGATTAAATGCTAAAAGCTCAAACATTTTACAGTTTATCTTTGTATGTATGTATGTGTACACATTTGCATTTTTCTGTATAAATTTGGATGTGTACATAGAGGTAAAAGGAAAAGCTAGGACATTGATCCTTGCCTGTCACCTTATTTAAGCTATGTTCTCAGGTTCTAAATCATTGTGTCTACCAGCCTATCTAGTGAGCTTCTGGGGATTCCCTCTCTTCCGTCCGTCTTACCTTAGGAGTATTAGGATCACAGATACCTACTACTATATCCTTTGTGTGAGCTCTGGGATCTGAACTGAGATCTTTAACTGTTGCACAAGTGATTTACCTACTGAGCCCTCTTCCTTGCCTAGGAGCCCAAGTCTTAAAGTCATAAATAGCAGAAGGTGACAGATCCTTTTCTGAATTTAGTTCCTACCTGCTTGCACCAGTTTTGAGCAAAGACTTAGGGAACTGTGGGGAGCCTTGGTATTTAACAAGGACATGTCCTATAGACTTCCCATCTATACCAGTATGGTAGACATCCACCTGTCCCATAGTTTTTTTTTTTCTTTTTTTTTTTTTTTTTTTGCCTCTCCATTCCTCCCTTCCCCCACTATCTCTCATACATACACATACTCCTCTCCTTGGAGCTAAACTACTTCAAAGTATTTCTTATATCTATTGTCTTCATTTTCTTCACATACTCTAACTCAACTCTAGACTCTTCTATGCTCTTTCACAGTCATATTGGACATATTGCATCCTTTCTATGAGTGTACTGTTAAAATTTTCATTCTTAATACTTTCAATTAAGAATGACAAGCCAATAGACTCACTCCATATCTTAACAAATAAAATCTTAGTAACAACTGCTCCTTGATACGGTTCCCAAAGACTCTATTCCCTTCCTCAGAAGCATTTTACTTCGTTCCTCCCAAGGGACAAGTACAGTCCAAGGCTTGGTAGGTCCCTGTGGACATTTCTCTTTCACATGTGAGGTGTGTCACATGTGAAAATACTGTCAAATACCATAGAAATACACCCCACTGATTTTGTGGGCTTATTACTTATAGCAAAGATTAGGTTAACAAATACTATGGAGGTTCACAAGGTATCTTACTAAGAGTGGTTAAAAAACCTAGTATTTGGATTTGTGCTTGGGCTATATGTACATGGAAGAAACATAAAGAGAGAGAGAAAAGGAGAGGGCTCAGGGGTAGGAAGGAGAGACCACACAGTGAAAGAAATAGCAAAGAACAAAGAGGGTCCAGGCTTATGTTTCATAATACACGCCCCCATACATATACTGTGTGTCTATTTGCCTCTGTTTCTGTCTGTCTCTCTCTCTCTCTCTCTCTCTCTCTCTCTCTCTCTCTCTCTCACACACACACACACACAACACACACACACACACACACACACACACACACACACACACACACACACACAAAATCCTCTTTCTCTGAAGAAATTACCAAGTTACTTTCTTTCTATGGTTGTGGCCTGTGCCCTTATATAGGAAATTGTCACCATCTCACTATAACAATGGAACTTAGCTTCTAGAACATGATCCTATGGTAGACATACTCAGTCCATATCACACAAGAAAACAAGTATTGAAACCAGAGTTAGCAGTGTTTCCTATTCAGTCATGGATAGCCCTATTACCAGTGTTTTGGTGGTACCAGTCCCAGTTAAGGTCATGGATAATTGCTCTGGAAATGCCTCTAGATTCCCTGTGAAGTTTATCTCCCTTTCTTGCCTATGACATTGAAGTTCCCATAGCTGAAGAATCACCCTTACTCATCATTGTTGAGCATACCCATTTGACCACTCTAACATCATCTGTTGGCTAGTTTCAACACACCAATGACTCTTCATCTCTCTCTAGCCTTGACTTGACTTCTCTGACATGTTTCTTCATCTCTGCCTAAATATCTCTAAGTACATCAACTTGACTTGTCAAAGGCCAAACTTACTATATGCATCCTGAATTTAATGTCCCAGATCAGCATCTCAACTTCCCTGAGACTTGAGGGTGCTTCATACTGCTAAGCCACCAGCATTTATAGCTCAGTTATCTGTCAGAAACATCTCCTTCCTCTTTCAGAATCTGTCAAATTTTTATCAAACACTTAGCTGTGGTCTCCTGCACAGGGCCTTGTCTGAACCCCCTGGAGGAGATAGACTGTCTCTACTGTATAGCACCATTGGCCCCTTTATTATGGCTCTTTATGATGGCTGCCTCATTCATTCATTTATCCCTCACTTCCAGCACCAAATGTTTAACTCTTTGAGTTCAGGAATCTTATCCTACTACTCTTTATGTAGTGTGATCTGTGTATCCAGCATAAATAGCTGGTATAGATGAGTTAATAGATATATACAGAGATAGATTGAAGCATCCCACTTCTTGAATGAGACCTGGCCCTAAGTGGGAGATTACTTAATACCTGTTAAATATCTTGTTGTCTAAGGATCTCCCTTCTTTCCTTGCTCCCTTCCTCTCACTCCTTCCCTCCCTTCCCCCCCTCTTTCTAGCACACTCGTGCATGTATGCATGTGTGTAAGTGTATGTGTTTGCACATTCACTATGACATGTGTACAGAGGCCAGAGGACAACTTTTGGGAGTAGATTTTCTCCTTCTGCCATGTCCCCCGGATCTAATCCAGACTGCCAGACATGGAAGGCAAGCAAGCACCTTTACCGACTGAGTCATCTTGCTGGCCATATCTAAGGATTTTTCTTAGAATTTTCTAGGTCTAGAATAACTAGGAATTTGATAATTTAATAAACATATTAAGCCAAGTATGTTATATGCTTGTGTTTTGCTTTACTGAGAAAATACATTTTGTAAAAATATTAAGAATAATGTGAGGTAAGCTGTGCAATTTTTTCCTTTTAAGTTATATATTTTCAGAAACAGTTTGTTTTTATTTTGGCTATGACTCCTAATCGTTTCAGTAAAATCTTTCTCAGCGAAATACACATTTTCCATTTTACCTATAATTTCCATCTACAAATCATCATTATTTTACCTTTGTACTTTAAGAAATGTCAGACTCTGAGATAGGAAGCTGGACTCTTGCCCTCCAATCCTGTGTTATTTTCCCTAGATCCAGTTGAATGTTGTAAAGGAGATGAGTTTGGATGAAGTAGAGTTTAAGCTGGAATTTGGCAGTTCTAGGCTTACATAGTTGATCAGATTTTCCCCTACCTGTCTTCCTCCTCCTCTTCCTCGTCCTCCTCTTCCTCGTCCTCCTCTTCCTCTTCCTCCTCCTCTTCCTCCTCATCTTCCTCTTCCTCCTCCTCTTCTTCCTCTTCCTCTTCCTCCTCCTCCTCTTCCTCCTCCTCTTCCTCTTCCTCCTCCTCTTCTTCCTCTTCCTCTTCCTCCTCTTCCTCCTCCTCCTCTTCTTCCTCATCCTCCTCTTCCTCTTCCTCTTCCTCCTCTTCCTCCTCCTCCCCCTTCTCCTTCTTTTCAAAACACAGTTTCTCTGTGTATCCCTGCCTGTCCTGGAACTTATTCTGAAGACCAGGCTGAGCTCAAACTCAGGTATCTGCCTGCCTCTGTCTCCCAAGAGCTGGGACTAAAGACGTGTGGCACCACCGTGTTCAGCTTACTCTTTACTTCTAAAAGACTTTTATTTAGAAATAATTATGTATGAATTGGAAGTTACAAGTTCCTTTTCATCCCTCATTTGGCTTCCCCATTCCTATGAATGTGGTAGATGAAACAGAATGACAAAAGACACACACTAAATGCTCCCGATTCTTCCTAAATTTGTCCTTGTAATCGTTCTATAAGATGTAAACACCAGAACTGTTTTTAATGACGGTGTTCCTCAACAGGCATAAGAGGAGCCACTAGAGTCAATGTGGATGTTGGGCATGTGAACAGCCAGCCCAGAGGGTAGGCAAGGCATAGGCAGTATGTATATAAGGGGATTGTCAGGACTGAGCTGCTGGGAGGGGAAGACAGAATGTTGATCTGGAAATAGCTCTTTGCCTGCAGATGTTTCCTATGTAAATAAGGATTCCCCATTCCCTCTGATTATCACATTTATTTTTTTCCCTCAAGTTAAACCCTTTGCAACTTAGGCAGATTCTTAGTGTCAACTCACAGTGAAAATAAAACTTGACTGGTTCCACCCACAGTGAGGGTTCAGGTTTCACTCTGTAAAGCATCTGCACAGTTTTAAGGAAAGCTGACCAACTTTTCATCAGCTTTATAACTAAGGTCATGTGCTCTGGAAAGAGACCTCAGCCTGGCTAGTCCACAGTTTCCATATTGAAAGGGTGTCACTGCTTTATCGAACCGCTAGAGAAAAGACACAAAGTCAGCAAGTCATATGCAACAAGGAGGTTGGAGGAGATGCGGTCTGTTTGTTTCTCGGGCTGTTTCTAGATGAACTTGGCCTCCTCAGGGAACAAGCACTAGGTATGTGTCAGGGAGAAGCATGTCCTTGTAGTTTCAGTACCTTTCATCTGGTTCCCGAGGTGTGAGGCTCTGGGCTATCTGACAGAGCTACAGTTCAGTATGATGTTGCTTATGTCAGCCGTATCACCGAGCCAGAGCATAGGAAGTAAACAAGAGAGGAGCAGTGGCACCCTGGTTCTCCCTCTCTGGCTAAGAACCCTGCTAAAACTCATGATCTCATTATAAAGCTTTTAATGGAGATTAAGTGATGTTCATTAAAAGCCAAACCCTCCCCAGATCCACTACTCCACAGAATGATTTCACCGATACTAGGCTTGAGACCCATTAAGTTGTTTCTAAGGGAAAAGAAGTCTTACCTTTTTTCTTCCTACAGAGAAGGAACTAATATTTAAAACTTATTAAAGTAGAAGGGACTGCGACAGGCCTGTTGTATTTCCAGCTTTCCCTGAGGGCTTATAAAAAAGGTTTGATAGCTAAGAGACTAGTCAAGCTAGGGAATAGAAATTGAAAAAAAATTGACATGGCCAATAAAATAGCGAATTTGTAGATTTCTCTACTTTTAAAGAGTGCCCTTCATGGTGAATTGGATGAGAATGGGGGCTGGTCCAGTGTACAGTATATCTCCATTCCATGACAACTTAGACCAAGGGTCCCCTTTTCTGTCAAGTAAAAATACACAGCTGAACAGAACCCACGGAAGCTTCTCTGATCTTCTAGTTCAGCATGGTCCTTTTTAATACAATAAACATTTCATATGTATTTGGTAGTCAGTTGGATGCACGTGTGTACTGTCACATGAACTGCATTTGAGAAAAGATAGTTCATGTTGACAGAGTAGTTCTACCTCACGTGTGCTCTCTGTCAGAATCCCACATGCTGGGGTGAGGAGATAGCTCTTGCCTTGTAAGCATAAGCGTCTAAGTTTGACCCCCAGAACGTTCGTTTTAAAAAGCCACGTATAGCAGCATGCCCTTGGAATATCAGCACTGGGGAGGCAGGGATGGGTGAACCTCTCAGTCTCGATGGCCTTTTTGGTTGATATTGCCTATACATATGTAAACCTCCATGAAAACCCACACGCACGTGTGCACACACACACACACACACACACACACACACACACACACACACAGAGAGAGAGAGAGAGAGAGAGAGAGAGAGATGGCTTCGGAGGCCAGTCTCTCCCTTTCCACAGCTGCCTGCTACAAGGTTAGTCATTATAGCATGGGATAGAATGTTTCATCATTTCTTCCCTTAGCGATTGTTCAAATGAAGTTCTAATTTCAGCAAATCATCGCGGTTTCATCTATGTAATGAAAGGACCATATTCCAATTTTATGTCTCATGTGGAAGCATTTTATGCTGGCCCTGAGACGATTTCAGTAAGATCCATTACTAGTGACATGCTCTTAAAAGAAAGGGTCAAGGGATCCTCTCTCTCCCTGCACACATCTGGGTGCTGAGTAGGGATGCATCCTTCACCATTATTGAAAGCCTTTCTGAACTCTGGGAATATGTGTAGCAGCAGCAGCTAAAATCAGAACACTGCTGAATCAAGGTGTGTCATTTTGAGCTGCTGGGAGATTGAAATTCAAAAGCGCGCTGGAGATGTCAAGATTTCCCCCGAGTGTTACTTCCTGTCTTTTTGATGCTAATGCTGTTGGGTAGCACTCGGTAGATAGCTAGCAGCAGGCTAGGCTTCTGGTGAGTCCTCAAGTACAGAAATACTTGCTCCATGTCAACAGCCAGGAAATATACTGTCCTGAGGTCCACTGTGCCACCTCCATTCCAGGCACCTTCATATCCATGCTTCTTTCTTCTCCCAGGTAACATTCTGTTCAAATGGAATCTGAGGGGGAACTTTTCAGATTAACTATTTATCTTCCCTTCTGTCTTTCACCCTGAACCTTTAGAGGCCCCATAAGACCCCTTGATCCTCTAACCAAAAGCAATGGTTCCTTCCTCCCCTTTCCTGTTCTCTGTCCCCCTCTCCTTCCCTTCCCTTCCTTTCCTTTTCTGTTTTAAAAATAGACTAGGATCGGAGAGATGGTACAGGTATAAGTTACAGTTCTCCCTCAGTATCTATAGACTATTAACTTCAGGGCTCTGGCTAATTGCAAAATTTGGAAATGCTTATGTCCTTTGTATAAATGACATCAAAGTTTGCATGTGGTAAACTTATACTTTAAATAATTTCTAGATTATTCACAATACTTAGTACAATGTGTTATTGAAATGGTTTTCTTAAATTAGGAAATAAGCTAAAATAAGAACTCTATGTGTTCAATACAAGCACATTTTTAAAAGAATATTTTCAGTCTATTGTTTAAGCCTCCATATACAGAACCAAAGCATATAGAGGGTCAGATGTTTGGTTTAAATTCTAGGATGCAATTTAGAAGCCAGGGACAGGGTCTTGAGTTTGGGTGTTTGGTAGTCATCAGTCCACTTGCTACCTCTGATGACTCTGCCATTTAAATCTTCTGTCATTTTACTGAGTTTGGCTCCCAATGATAGAAAATTGACTGTGCTGTAATAACTATGACAAATGCTTGGCATGCATTATCTCAGTTTTCAACACAAAAACACTGCAGGGAAGGCCGTTTTATGTTTGGGAAACAAAGGTTGAAAGAAACCAAATAAGGCAGGACTCATGTGGCCTGACCCCAGGAGCCCTGCTCTCAACCACTGAACTGTATCCTGAAGATAAGGCATAGAAAAAAATATGCAAGTGCTTAGAAAGCCAGTAATTGACATAGGACATTTTATTTAGGGTGAGGAATTAGAAGAGTATGTGCTTGCCTGGGCAGAGAATTTGAAGAATGTAGGCAGAACTCAAGTGCCAAAGCTCTGCTCTCTCTGTCTGTCATCCCTGGGTCCAGTTCAGAATCAGAGCTTCCAAAACTACACTAGCCTTCCTTCTGAGTCTGCAGATGTTTGTGCTGTCATCTTGAATGGCAGCTCCATCCTTTGAATCACACAAGCTGGGACCTCAGGTTTTGTTCTTGGTAGATACTCCCTGTCTGTCACCTCATGTAATATTCTTCAAATCTTGTGGATGATACCTGTGATGATTTGAATGATGTAAGCTGATGCATTTTATTAACACTTGGTCCCCTGTTGCTGGTGCTGTTTGGGGGACACGTAGGAAGTATAGCCGAGCTGAAGGAACTATGTCACCAGGACAGGCGTGGAGAGTTAGGACCCTGATGTACTCCCACTTTGTTCTGCTTCATGCTTGTGGTGAAGGGTATGAATCTTCAGCTCCTGTACTAGCCTGCCATGCCAGCTGCCTGCTACCACGTCTTCCTACCGTGATTGACTGTTACCCCTCTGGAACCATAATCCTGAAAAACATTATTCATTCATTCATTCATTCATTCATTCATTCATTTATGATAGAAGTAGAATACTAACTAATATAATATCCAAAAATAATTCCTGAGCTGTTGCCTCTTCTCTTCCATGCTATGTCCCGTCGTCAAATCTTTCCTTATTTGTAATAGTGTATTTATCTCAGATCTGCTATCCCTAATGCCAGTCTCTTCTCTTTAATTTACTTTCACACTGCCCATGTGCTAAAAGTTGCTTCTGATCCTGTGGACTTCGGGTTTAAAAATTGAGATGTTAGCTAGTTCCTGCCCATGAGGTTAGATTCCCACCATGGTGTAAGAGTTCTTGGTTGTAAACCTTTCCCGTTGCCCCTTACACTCTGCCTCTTCCTTGATTGGTCATCCTACATTGTAGGCCATACCCAGGAAGGTGAAGTTGGTAGAAAATGCATGCAGTGTGCTCAGGGCAATGCAGAGAGAGCACACGTAGGGAGTGCTGAATGGTCTTAAACTGGAAAACAAAGGGACTAAATACACACCATATGCAATCTCCTTGGTTATACAAATGACGTCTATTGAAGACAACTCTGGTTTACAATCACTATACTAGGAAATGTTTTTAGCTAACATCTTAACCATTACTCTTTGAGCAGAGGTAGTTGACACAGGGGTTGACAACAGACATTGGGTGTGAGATATTGTAGGAAGGGTAGGCGATTCCAGGAAGGACCCTCGGTCTGGGTAGTCTGGAACCATGAAGTTAATAACTACTGTCTGCAAAATGAAGTTTTATCTTGTCAAAGATAAATGGAAATGTATCTATTTGCTGCTGAGCTTCCTATTATTATTACTATTATTTTTACATTTTGGCTATCTCCATTCTCAGAGACATGGCACAGAGAGGTGGCATTGTTGATCTAGTTTTGTAGACTTTCTAAAATAATTTTGCACGGCTTGCGCTTCCTCGAGTCCTTCTCAGAGAGTCACCACTTTCCAAGAGCACACCTCTCCTTAATGTGCTGATGTCTGCCGTGTAGGTGAGGGATGAAGAAGAGGTGAAGCTAGGCTGTTTCTTTTGTTTTGTCTAAAAGTACCAATTTCATTCTTAACCCTGTCACTTCACTCATCTAACAAAAGACACCCAAGATCCCAAGAGTATAAATGTGATGTTCTTCAGTTTTACATGTTCCACATTGGTTTTCTATGGTGTTTGGAACTAGAGACTGACAAGCTGCCTAATGTCTGGGATAGGCAATGGAAGGTCATATACCACCCCTAGAGAAGAGACACACAAGCCCATTAGGTGGCCACAGATATCTGAGAAAGTACCACTTTTACACTATGAAAAATGTCCTACACAGGGTTCTCAAGATAGACATGGGAAAGAGCATATGCTCACCTTTAAGCAAAGCTCTATCCTGGTCTGGTATCAGCAGGTTGTCTTGGATCTCTATAAAAAATATGTATGCCCTATCTCTAGATGCTTTGGCTTCTTTGTTCTTCCCTCTTGCCCTGCTTTGGCCCATTGCTGTCTAGAATTTTACATATATATATATATATATATATATATATATATATATATATATACATATATATACATACACATATATGTGTGTATATGTGTGTCTGTGTGTCTGTGTGACTGTGTGTGTATATAAATATACAGAGAGAAATAAAAAAGTAATAATATATATGATTAGAAATATCTACAAAATGAGTAATATATTATATTTCATATATATTATATATATTATTCATTTTTTCATTTTATCTTTTAATCCTGTATATACACAGTTGTTCTTTCTGCTCTCTAAAATGTGAAGCTGACTGAAGAAAGCCATTGTAATATTTAGAGTTAGAAGGCCTCCTATCCTGTGGTAGCCAGCTTGATGTCCCTGTAATAGATGCCTGAGATCATTACCTCATTGTAAGGGTTAATTTTGTCCCGTGGTTTTGCACATTTCTGTTCTTGTGAGATTGTCCCTTTGTTTGAGGGATGTACTGAGGCAGCATAACATGTCAGGAGCACACAGTAGAATAAAACCACTAGTCTCATGGCTGAGATGCAAAAGAGAGAGAAGGGTCAAGGTTACAGCCTCTCTAGAATGTGACATCCCTTCAACCCGAAGACCTCCCCTTAAGCTCCCCCTCTTAAAGGTTAAAGTACACTATTGGGCACTACATCCCAATAGTGCCAAGATAAGAACCAAAATGTTAACACAAGGGCTTTGGGGGGCATGCCAGGTCCCTGAACCCCCTGAGCCTGTGTCCTGGCCTTGGGAACTGGAGATCAGTGACTTGCCATTGAGAATATCCTAAGAATGCAGTGAAACTACAGGTAGTGCACGGCCTTTTGCCAACAGCTTTCTGCAAAGCCTTTTCTGAGATTCCCAAAGAGGGTTCCAGGTTACTTTCTTTGGCTCTGAGACAGTTTGTTTCCCTTTACCTGTTTGTTATTGCAGTGGTTTCTATAGTTTTCTCTCTTCTGGGTGATCTGAGCCCCTTCCTTGGTCAACAATCTTTCCCACTCTGTGCTCTCCTTCTCTCTGTTGGCAAGACCTGTGGCACACTTTATCTGGAAAGCAAGACCTCCATTTTTGCTTCTCTCTGAGTCGTTTTTTACTGTGAAGGAAATTGGCAGCATTTTACCAGAGCCACTGGACCTGAGATTGACTCTGACCTCACCTTGTAGCTGATACTTAGCACTCAGCAGCTCCACCTGCAATCTGCGGATGGCATTGTGCTTACTATGTAGCTTCAAGGTACTTAGCCTCTGAGCCCTGTTCCCTTTTAATTAGTCCCCTCCTTGTTAATTACCAACATGAATTTCTCTGGAAGCTGTGCAGCATGATCTGAGGACTGGATCCCTCTAGGCATTCACTTTGCTGTGTTTTCATGCTGACTTTGGCTGCAAGATGGATGCTAGAGCGACATTATGGTGTGTGAACATGGCCATGGCTCTTGACTCTCTAGAGGAAGCAAAAAAGAGCAAACTGCTTGGCATAAGAAAGTTTCTATTGCAGCCAACCATCATGCTCACTGACCTAGAGATATTTTTCGTTTGAAGAGAAGAACGTCTCTTAGTTGATTAAAAACTCCACTTGCCAGGGTGCCTTTTAATTAAGATGTCATAAAATTGATATGCGTGTATAATCTCCTGGCCTCTGCTCAGAAACACATGAATGCTAAAGACATCGTGTCCTGGACCCAACTGCAGAACAACAACAACAAAAAAGGTTCCCACTATCGTAACTTGGATATACGATGTTGGTTAGGGGAGTGTGAATTCTCACAGCTGACTGGAAGCGATCAGCTTAGGCTGGAGAAAGAACTTCTCTCACTTAAGTGGCTGGGAATGTTTATAAATGTACAGCTTGAACACAAGTTCAGAAACTAGAAAGCAGAGGCGTCCTGGGGTCTGCAGTGAAGAACATGTACCAGCAAGCAGTTTGGATTATTAAGGGTGTTAAAGAGTATACTGTAATAGGTAAGCACAGGGCTCGAGAGACAGCTAGAACGCTGCATGGCCTCTGGCCAAGGCTGTGCACCTTGGACAAGTCACTTCACTGCTTTAAACCTTAATTTTCTTATCTTTAATGGGGATAATAAGACTTAACTCATGGGATTAAATGAGATAATGCTTGTCAAGTGCTTAGTTGGATGTCTGGCCCAAAGTAAGTGCTCACTAAGTGATTGTAATTATGAGAAATAGGAGAGTGTAGGAAGCTTTGCTTTAAGGCTTCTTGTTTTGCAGTGCCAGGGTGGCTTCCCAAAGCACAGAGGAAGAAGCAAATTAGGCAGATCCCTATGTAAAGACTCACAGCTGAGTCAGTTTGCGTCCCTGACTGAGACATCTTACTTCTGGGAAAAGCTCTGTTCCTCCTAGGTCCCTTGAGCAGGGGCCTATTATTCTCTTTGCTCCCTGTTGACATCACATCTGCTGCTTGTCCTGACTGACTGCCTCAAAGCTCCCTGAAGCTAGAGTGAGGGTGGTAACAATTGGGAATGGAAGATACTTGCATAGAGAGGACCCCCTCTATCAAGTTTTGTCTACAGAGAACCACAGTAAATAAGAAAGCAAAAGCAAAAAGGGGGCAAGAGCTAAAGGGGCCAGGAAATGTTTCGTCTTTGCAGTGTGTGCTGTCACTATGATCAATTTCAGTACCTTTGTTTTCTGATTAGTTGACCTCAATTTATTTTTCCGCACTTCCCTTGTCCAGCATCTTTATATGGAAAAATAGAATAGAGTAATTATTTAAAGAAATAGACTTGCAGAGGAAGTGGGGGAGAGCACTGCCCACCTTGGGAGTTCTTGACTAAGAACTAAGCAGCAAGCTGGTCCCATTGGGGTATATGTGCTGAGAACCGGCTGTCAGGGACTGGACATAGGGAAACATCACAGGGCAGGCCCTTAAACCATCTTAAAGATGAGCCTCTCAGGAGGGAAGTGAGCCCTTGGTAATGGTTTGGGCATGTGGCCTAGCCACAGTTGCTGAGACTTCTGGAAGTAGACAGTGGGTTCCAGAGGCAGGAACATCCTTTGAATCCAAGGTCCCTGTCAAGGGAGGGAGTAAAGCAGGGCATGCAGGGGCTCCAGACTCAATCCTTGCAGGACTCCATCCTATGAAGATTTGTAATGCAGTCCAAGGGTCAGTGACTGGGGACCTCAAAGAGCACTCCTGGGTTTGTATGATCCAGTTGTAAGAAAACATTTAAAAATATCCCATACTTTGTTATTTTATACATAATGTTTTGCAGATATACAATGCAATATTATAAAATTTAATTGTAACTCATGAGTGAGTATATTTGCATATAAATAACTTGATCACAAGTTACTTACTGAGCTAGGGAGGTGGCTCAGTCAGTAAATTGCCTACAGGCGGGCGTGAAAACTTAAGTGTGGATCCCCGATATCCTCATAGAAGAGTCAGGCAGGGGTCCAAGCGCTTACAGCCTCAGTTCTGCAGGGGTGGCAATTTGGAGAGCTTTGGAGCTGGCTGGCTAGCCCATCTACCCAGTTTGTGAATGCTAGGTTCAGTGACAAACCCTGACTCAAAAGCACTGTATAAGGAAGGAGAGGAAGATGTCAACCTCTGGTTCCCCCACACATGTACACATGCATGCATACATATGCACACATGTATGTGCATGTACACACATAGGATATCTGGGATGTACTATTTACTTTTAAAAGTTTAGGAGTATCTGATTTCTACTGGAGGCTAAGGAACAGGTGACGGTCTACATAGACCCTTCTCTGTATGAGGTTTGAACCACTGCTCCAAGTTTAGAGGCTTGGTATCCTAACTAGAGAGAGTCAAAGAAAGTGTGAGATGCTGTCACAGCCACGTCAGCAGGCTCAGTGATTGAATGTTGAATTCCTCTGAAAAGCCCAGGTCCCAGTGAGATTTGGCATGGGCATCACTTAATTTATCCAGAGGTAGCTGATATGCATCCCTCCCCACATCAACGTCTGCAGTCTCTTCCCGGGGCACACCTGAGACATGCACCTCGCACACATCTATATGCGGACTAACGGCTTCACGGAACATAGAAACCTGTAACCCAGAAAGGAAGTGTGGTAACTGAGAAGCTTTCACCAGGGCTTTCAGCTGGAGGCGACTATAGAGATTATAAAGCACCATGTTTATTTAAATTACTTTACCCACTGTGAAACATCCTTGGCTTTGACCTAATTAACTATGCATACTATGCAGATTATTATAGACACTATGTAACACTTGGTAGGGTTGTTGGGTACTCTCATTTCAAGAGAAAGGAGATGCAAACATGCATTTTTATGTGCATCTGTGCATATACTGAGAACAGGAAATGGAAAGTCTAGGGACTTTCAGTGCTAATAAGAGTTTGGTTTTGTCTGATTTCAGTTGAATCTCTCACTGTTTTCTTCTGTAGAAACCTTTCTTCCCCTTTGTTGAGCCATACTGGCTCTTCTCCCGTGTTCTCCCTCCCTGCTCTTAGGCTGAGTGGCTGGTGCAGTGTCCAGCAGGAGATGGGCAGTGTGGCTATGAGTAGAGAAAACCCCGCTGTGGGAACTCTTTTTCCATATATGATAAAGTGGAACCAGGAGTCAGCGATACGTCAGAGGGACAAGACAGTAGAGCAGACGGGCTCAGGGATGGTGTCCATATGTCTCACCTGAGCACCATGGCGGGGTGTAGTGCCACTTTATAGGCATTTCTGAGTGCTCCACCAGCCTCGTGTCACGCGACCTGCATCTTATGATCGTCACCTCCCTCTAAGCAATATTCCACTGCTGACACCAGGCTTTTGAACAGGGTTCCTGCAGAACGCTATTAAATTCTTTGAGTTTACTATTTCTCCAAAGCCCTTGAAGTTAAAAATAAAAGATAAGCGGTTTGCAATGAGAACAGATTGCGTGGGGGTGAGCTTCGGGCTTTGCAGGCAGGTGCTATGGCAAAAGGCACATTGAGATTCCCGTCACAGAAGGGTTTGGGTGCCAGGTGTTTAGCTTTAGGTTGTGAGGCCAGTCTCGGAATTTCTTCTTCCCTCTGTTTTCCAAATGGAGGTGTGGCTGTAATAGCCATCTTTCTGATCACATAAGGTTCCTATATCATAGGAAATAAAGCATGTTAAAGTACACTACAGTATGAAAAACGTTCTACTTGAGAGGTGGCATTTTGTGTGAATTTTCAAGCCTATAACTCTAAATATTAACCATTCCTTTGTGCATAACCTATGTGTCTAAGACCTAGGTATTTATCACATCTCCTTGGGACACAGCTTGGGAGTCGCTGTTTAGCTTGGTGGTTAGCTCCTTGAGTCTCCCATGAGGTTGCCCCGAAGTTGTTATACCCCATGTGAAAGCTTGACTATGGCTTCAGAATCCATATCTATTCTCAAAGGCTGGCCTGTCTTATCTTAGTTTCTCCACTGAATATTGCCTGGAGATTTAAGTTTATCACTCTATGATTTGTCCCAAAGGGTCTCCTGAAGAGAATAAGGAAGAATGGATAGGGAGAGTGTAAAACAGAAAGGGACGGAGGGGGGGAGAGGGAGGGAGAAAGAGAGTCAGAGAGAGAGAGAGACAGAGAGACACAGAAAGAGACAGAGAGACAGAGACAGAGAGAGACAGAGAGAAAGAGAGAGAGACAGAAAGAGATAGAGAGACAGAGACAGAGAGAGACAGAGAGAAAGAGAGAGAGAGAGAGAAAATACCAAGGTAGACTAAGGTGGATGCTGCAGTCTTTTAACACATAATGTAACAAATGCCACACCTCCTTTTCTGCTCCATATTACTGGTGACTCACATCAAGCCCCCAGTACACACGGGACAAACAGATGGTAAGAGGAATACCAGGATACAGCATTCTTGAAAGGTCATCTTAGAAGATGGCTGACACAACCACACATACAGGAATTTACCAGAGGCTTTGAGGTGAAGGGGATTCTAAATATCTAAGCACAGTTGACAATGTTAGCTTTATACCTATCTGGAGAGTATTTGACACCTCCGAATAAAAATAAGAATCCTTATATACTATCCTTTCCTTGCTGGCCCAGGATGCTGTTTTAATCCCTGGGATGTGACTTTGGTATATGTTCTATTGGTACAGTTGGTTCTTGCCTGGAGCCCTTTTGCTTCCTTGTAATCAAAGACCTTGCTGTATGCTCCAGAGTGGAGCTGACTGGCATAGTGGTGTTGGGGCTTTGGCTTACCACTTCCTGACCCAGCAGACACTGCCAGTTTCTTTCCTCCGTCTCCTGGCTTGCCTGCACACAGAGTGGAGAGATCTTGTTGAATTTATTGCATCTCCTTGAATAGTTCCCTTTATCACTCACAAGGCCTGTCATTGTGCACCAGTATGCTGCCTGACCTGGTCTTTTCATGAAACCCCCATCTTTTCCACATGCTACAAAAACTGACAGCATTTTATCCACAGGGCTTGTCCTAGAGTCCTTCATGATTTATGAGCTTTTCGTGGACATAGATAGATGTTTGCAGGTGTTCTGTTATGGTACACAGCTCTCACAACAAAAATATCTACTGGAAAGGAAACATCAACTCCATTCCTAATAGCAACTCTTGTCCCTAATACAGAAAGTCTAATGTTCACTGCACATCTGGGACAACTTGTAGGCTCTAGTTGGTTTCATATCCGAGGAATGAATGATAATAGTTCCCATGTATAATGGCATATCTTAACAGATATTGATCATTCTTAGGACTGTTCCCCTCTCCTCTGTTTTATTAATTTTTATTTATTTTCTTAGGTCTTGTACTTGCCTCACTATAATAGTAAATGGAAACAGGACCTTTTATCTTAATAGCATTTGTCTATTTGGAGCCCAAATACAAGTTCCTATAAAATGCTTATAAGATGGCTCTTTCTTCCTCTGTCTCTCCTGTGTGTGTGTGTGTGTGTGTGTGTGTGTGTGTGTGTGTGTGTGTGTGTGTGTGTGTATGTGTGTGTATCCGTTTAGAAGTCAGAGAGTCAGTAACCTTGAATGTCAGAAGCCTGCCATCCACCTTGGTTTTGATACAAGGTCCTTCACTGGGACCAGGGACCTACAAATTAGATAGGCTGGCTGGCCAGCCAACCCTAGAGATCTGCCTGTTTGTGCCTCCTAAGTCCTTCTACCAAAGTTTTTCACTGAAGTGCTCGGAATCAAAACTCAAGTCCTCACGCCTGTACAGTAAGCACTTTTCCAAATGAGTCATATGCCCAGCCTCCCAGTTGTTATGTTTTAAGCTTCTTATATAGTAACTTGAGCATAGAAGAGGTAGGTTGTCTGTTTGTTCCTATATAGAGGCAGAATTCTAGCTGGAAGGGACTGAAGCCCATCTGTTGTGTTCACTGAAGTCTGGGGAAGCCTCAGATGATCCCAGGTCTGAATGGTTTGTCACAGTTGTTGTCTGCCTGCTACCTGGAGTCTGGAGAAACTCAACAAATTGCTAGTTTAGTTGGCTTAGGCCAGAGTCCATCAGATTGACTGCCTTTAAAACTTAGGAAGAGCTGCCGATTCCTTAAGCAACCCCTAGCTATGACCTGCAGTTATAAAGCTCCTAGGATTGTTTTAATGTGACAGGGGTAGAACCATACCTTCACTGAGAATGCTCTTAGTGTGAGTCCTGGTCCTATTCAACAGGCTTGGACACTTCACCTGAGAGTGTGGAGAAGCCTCTCTCCCAAATGTTGACATTCCCAGAGCCCACAGGAATGGAAATGAGGCCATTGTGCTGCATATGTCCCTCCATCCAATTGGTAAATACAGCGGTGAGATGTGGAATAGCTCAGAATCACCCTTGGGGATAGCCAGAGATGAGAAAGCATTGGGTAAAGTCAACAGTGAGGATAAATATACAAAAATGTAAGTGGCAAGAAGCTTGATGAACACAAGGATTTCTGACAATAATGAAACCCAAGTACCCACTTTTCACCCAAGCATCCCAAATCAGTTAATGACAAGGTTGCCTCCTTCCTCCACATTCCCTCCCTGCCCTTAGATTTCCCCAGAGACTTAGCTGGACTAAAAACCGGAGTTCCCTATCTAAGTTTTTTAAACAATAGCACAGTGTGGCTGAGATCTCTTAAGGCTATACTTTTATTGTCATCTCCAATGTGTAGCAGTGCTTGGTAATTACATGGTATTTCCATCTGTAAGACAGTAAACAGCTTATACACTTTAAACCCACTTCTCAAACTCCTCTGCCAAGACAAGAGACTGTGTCGAACCCTCATGGCCTCACTGGCCCACCTGTGTCTTACTGAAGTGTCTTCTCTGAAAGGGGCAATGCTTGTCAGGGTGACAGCCACTGTAAGAATAACATTCTGTGGGCTGAGTAAAATGTCTGGGTTTTCCACAGAAGCAAGAGTGGGAAGGAGCAGCCTTCACTCTTCTACAGAATATTAGCCTTCACACTATCAACAGTTACCTCGTTTGGTTACAAACCAGATTGCTAGAAACGTTAGGAAATATTTTGTCTGCTAATGGATGCAGAATTTTGTTTCTGATGTATTGTCTGTTCCCAACATTTTACAAAGGAAGAAAAAATGCTGACTCTTTGGCCGCAAAGTTTGGCCTCATATTGTTTTCTTTCTAAATGCTCTCTCTTTCTATAGCCTGTTCATTCCACTGAGAGTTTCTTTGGCTGTGAAGTTTCTAATTCCATATAATAGCAGTTGTTAGTTTAGGGGCTATTTGATTTTTGTGGTTCTGGGATTCTACACAAAGCTTTTGCTTATATCTGTGTTTTGAAGTGGGTTTTTTTTTCTGTTTATTTCTAGTGATTTCAGCATTTCAGGTGTTAAGTTAATGTTTTTGTTCCTCTTTGAATTGATTTTTTTTAAATTGATTTTTATACAAGCTGAGAGATACTGATATAATTTTTTTTTGGTTTTTTGTTTGTTTGTTTGTTTGTTTGTTTGTCTTGCATGCAGATATCTGGTTTTGCCAGCATAGTTAAACATAATTTATTAAATAAGATGGGTGTTTCGAGTTGATGTTGGTAACAATTTTGTCACCACTCTGTTGTTCATGAGTCCAGGTACATTCCATGGTCTGCATCGCTGTTCATGTTGGCATCTGTACTATGGTTCGAAGTCCCATGTTGTGAGGCTCTGGCAACATTCTTTTGTTATTGGATTCCTTGGTCTGCTGTGATCTCCTTGTTCTCATAAGAAGTTGAGGCTCCCCACTCATACACCCACGTATTCTATGAGGAATGTCATTTGAATTTTGGTGGAAGTTGAATCTGTATGTTACTTTTGGTAGTGTAGCCATTTAAAACACTTTAGTGGAGTGATGAACAGGGTGAGTAATAGACAACGTGTGCTCTGTTGCTGGAAAGGAGAGTACTGGGGCCAAAGTGGGGAGAGGAGCAGCATGTTGGGGAGATGAATGATTGGGGGAAATCAACCAAAAATGAGTATGCAGAAAATACTGTAATGAAACTTGTTCCTGTGTGCTAATTAAAAAATAAAATTTAAAAAGCGTATTTATTTGTTTATTTATTTATTTTTGCAAAATATCTTGGTTCTCCTGGCTCCCTAACTAAATGAATTTCCAAAGTCACACTATCTAGACTTTTAAAAAATAACTTATTTGTTGTGTGCCTGTGTAAATATATACACATATATATGAAAGTTGGATTTTGCCATGTAGATCCAAGGAATCCAAATCAGGTTTCCAGACTTGGTGGCAGGCCTGTCTACTCACCGAGTACACTTACCACTACCACCCAGTCCCTGTAACAAAGGACTTATGGATAGAACAGAGAGTCTTTGGTTTTAATTTTCTACTAGTCTTCTTGTTGTTTGTTTGCTTGCTTGCTTGTCTTTGTTTTTGTGATATAGGATCTCTCTGTGTAGTCTCGACTGTCCTGGAACCCATTGTATAGTTCCACAAGCTGGCCTTGAACTCAGAGATTCACCACCCTCCTCCTAGTATTGGGATTAAGGGTGTGCACCAACACCATCCTCATTTTAATTTTATTAACCCTAGTCTTAATACATTGCTTCAGTTAAACTAACTTGACTTCAATCCATTATGCAAATGCAACATTTATCCCATCAAAATTTGTTAGCATGATTGTGTCTTTTAAGTTTCACACCACAATAAATTGTGTTGAATGTTCCATTTCTTTGTTTTTTGTTTTTTGTTTTTTTTGATTTTCTTATTTTGTCAGTAATGACAAGGTATTTAAAATAAAAGTCTTTAAAATGGCAGAATAATATGATAACATGTCTTCACTGATAATTTAATACTTAGATATAATGAGCTCATCTGAGAGATTTCATTAAAAACAGCAAGGTGCCTGAACATCAAAACCAAGATGGTTTTAATCACAGAATTACAATAATTATACAGATCCTGAGATTTTCATCAGACATAAAAGGCTTCCAAGGGCAAGCATGTACTTTAAACTTTGTACTAATAACTATGTATTGTTCTAATTATAGTTGAGAAACATTAGGGCCAGAGAAATGCCAGAGAATATATTGGAGTGGAAATGTTGTATAGTAAACTTTTACAGAAAATGGATAAATAAACAATTTTGGTGATGTGGGGTATTAGTAAGAAGCTTGTCTCATGGGCAGCGGGAAAAGCTTGCCCATGTGTGAACGCAGAATGAAGCAGGTGCATGATATATCCAGAACAGGACAGTGAGCCCGGATCATCATATCTTGAGAATGACTGTGGGATGTCTTTCCACCAGGGGCTCTGGAAGTGCAATTTGTTTAGATGCCTTCTTCTCATCAAGACTGGGACAGAGCACTAGGAAAAGAAATGGTTATCAGCCCAAAACCTGGATGGCTGAGATAAGACGAGAATACTATAAAAATAATTCTGTAATTTATAGGGGTTATTTAAAATGTTGTTTTTATAAATTAGCAAAATGTAGGACTTCCTTGATTTTAAGGTACCTGGTATGTAAGAATACATACAAGATAGTTGTATAAAAATATCTTTAAACAAAAATATTCATTTGATCTGCTTTTATTGGCTCATTTATTAATTTATGGCCATGATGATCAAGATGATTTAAAAAGGGAGAACACCTCAAAACAAACATGTC
This sequence comes from Rattus norvegicus, assembly GCF_021556685.1. NCBI lineage: Eukaryota > Metazoa > Chordata > Mammalia > Rodentia > Muridae > Rattus > Rattus norvegicus. The sequence continues at coordinate 27,326,306 of NC_141549.1, forward strand.
AAGAGATGTTGTCTGTCATAGAGGAGAGAGGAAGGTGTGACCTAGGGGACGTGGAAATAGTGCATCCTTATTACAAAGATTTAGTGTTGGGGTGCAGTCATTCTCAGAACTGATGACCAAGCAAGATGCAGAAGTCTTCATGTAGATGGGAAGAAGCATGTCTAGAATTTGAGTTCTGACAAGAAACATCTTATCTCTGTTCTTCTTCTAACCCATGCCTTTCTGTGGTAAAGCCCACATTGCCATTAGCAGAACTAGTTGGAGACTGTGGTGAGACAGTTATCTCAGATCCCTCTGACTGCATCACTGTTGACATTTTATGCTGGCATATTTGGCCTTCTGGGTAACACCCTACTTGTTCATCGGAAAGCTTGAAGTCTGTTCTGATGGCCATTGGGTCTGCCTCAGAGGAGAGCATACACACCTGACTGCAGAGCTCTCCCTGCTAGACAGGCACTGGTGGAGAAGTGTACTGCCAGTAGTTGAAGTACTTTGCTTCTGAGCATTAAAATGTGGGTCATTAGGAAGAGTTCGACATACAGAAACATAAAGACGTGTCAAAAATCAGCCTCAATTCTCAACAGAAGTACTGTTTGCATTTGGCAGTGGTTTCCACCCATCTTTTCATGTTTCTTATGATGTACACTTGTATTCTAATTAACAGAAACACTCATACTTATTTATCTGCCATAAACACTTTCCATAAACCTTGGGGGATGGGTCAGTAGTCTACTGACTGCCTTAATGAATGAGCCCTCAGCGTCTTAAGTGCCTCGTTGCAGCTTCAAGTAACTGAGCATGGAGTTCATGAGAAATTCAGCAAGAATAAGGTTTCTGAACATGCAATGACCAAAATAACTTCAAAATCAAGTGCATACGAATCCATGTGTTTCTAGTAGCACTCACCCAAGCTGCATCTGGAGATGTTGCTACAGATAAAACATGGACTTATCACTGTGGGAGCCATTACAGCACAAAATGCCTGACACACCTCAGTCCAGAGGCGTGCTATGAACGTCAGTGTTTTTATTGTGCAGTGGGTGCCAAATTTGCCCTCCAGTAGATATATAATGTTTTGATTGTAGTTAACAAAGACTTTTAGCATCTTTCTACTGTTATTCCTCAGAAGGTAAGTTTCAAATTAGTGTACCTTTGGATTTGATTGTGTTGAAATATTTGGTTTAAATAACTTGGATATGAGTTTTCCATTTGGATTCATAAGTGATGGCTAAACAGATCTTGACTGAGGATTAGGACAGCATTTTCAACTATTTCTGAAAAGAAAGCTTTGAACATGCGTCTGCTGTTTTTTCCTCATATAAGTATGCAAAGTGCTTTTCTTAGCATCGGATTATAGGATCAAAATACTAATCAGTTCTGCAAAACGATGTAGGTGAGCTATCCATCCTGCAGTATCAAATATTCAGCCAAAAATTACGTCAAAAAAAAAACCCCAGATCCATATCATGAATATGCACAGTTGCTTAATCTTTAATAAATGTTAAAATTAAATGTATATAAATGAATTGCTTTAAAATAAATGTATGATTTGTACCGAGTAAATATTTGATTTGTGTGCTTATTTTATATACCTATATACCCCAGATCAAGTGAAAATTTTTCGGATGAGAAGGGGTCCTGAATGGAAAAGTTCAAATCTCAATGGAAACACTAAGCCTCCCTGTCCTTTGTGTCTTTCCAGGATCCCCCTCATCTTCAGCACATCAGGAAGACTATGATGGAAACAAAAGAAAGAACTTGGAGGTTCCACTTAACTGATTGTTTCTGCCTAGAGGATCTTCTCTTGGAAGCAGGAGAGCCTTCTCATGTAATGGCTGACTTCCAAAGACAGGCTATGTTCTAGAAGGAAATGGATGGAATCAGTTCAGGGGACTTCAGCCGCACTGTGGTCTAACCAGAAAAGCCCGTGTTGGGGGCCCTCCTGGTGCCCTGGGATGTTGCATACTCTGGACCTGGATGCATGGCCCGCACCTGAGTGAGGATGGTCCGACGCGGGCTGGTGGGGTGGATTTCCCGGGTAGTGATTCTGCTGGTGCTGCTCTGTTGTGCCATCTCTGTTCTCTACATGTTAGCCTGCACCCCAAAAGGCGACCAAGAGCAGCTGGGACTGCCACGGGCCAACGGCCCCACAGGCAAAGATGGCTACCAAGCGGTGCTACAGGAGCGTGAGGAACAGCATCGCAACTATGTGAATAGTCTTAAGCGACAGATCGCGCAGCTCAAGGATGAACTGCAGGCACGCAGTGAGCAGCTCCGCAGTGGGCAGGACCAGGCCAGCGATGCCACCAGCCTGCGGTCAGGCTGGGACCCTGAACCCAAAGCCCAGGCTGATATACTGGCCTTCCTGCGTGGGCAGGTGGACAAGGCTGAGGTCCACGCCGGTGTCAAGCTGGCCACCGAATATGCTGCTGTGCCTTTTGATAGCTTCACTCTACAGAAAGTATACCAGCTGGAGACTGGTCTGACCCGCCACCCTGAGGAGAAACCAGTGAGGAAGGACAAGCGAGATGAGCTAGTGGAAGCTATCGAATCAGCCCTGGAGAGTCTAAACAGCCCTGTGGAAAGCAGCCCACACCAGCGCCCTTACACGGCTGCAGACTTCATAGAAGGTTGGTATGCTTGGAGATTTTGGGGGTGCGGGGCAGGATTTGAGGGATTGAAAAAAAGTTCTGAAGTATCCCACAGTCTGAGCATGTCTCTGCTACAGACATGTCTTGGCCGACTTGGTTATGAAGTGGCTAGTGGCAGGTTTTATGAGGGACACCAAAGGTGTGTTGTAATGTTTGACTGTTCAGAAACATCTGCTTCTTCTCACTTTCTCTTGGAAACTACATTAAATACAGCTTAGTTATTCTGTGTTAGAAGAGGGTAGAACATTATGCTTTGATTAGTAAAGTGCTTGCCTAGAAGGCAGGAAGACCTGGAACTTGGATTTGACACATCCAGATAGGCAGGACACGGTTTTATATGGAAAAAAAAATCAGATGGTGCACAATTGAGGAAGACACCCACTGCCATTCTCTGGTCTCCACGTGCAAACTCACATGTGCAAATTATCATACACACCAACCCACTCTCCAAAAAGAGAAAAGTAAAACAACATATAAAAACAAACTGAAAACCAAATAGAATATTGAACAATTTCACTGCATCATTTATCTTAGAGACTTCTAGGAATTGGGTTGGATTGTGAGACCTGAAAGAATGCATAGGCCAAAGCATTTACATGTGCCAGATCCTGTTCGAAGTATGCTGCACAGACACTATGTATTCCGGAGGACCTCATTCAGGAATAAGGGAAAGGGACATTAGTTATGGGAAAATCTGGTGCTACATAACATGTGACAGAGCCAGGATTCGAACTGAAGACATCAGAGCCTTGGTAGCAGGTCCTTAACTACAGTGACACTTTATGCAGAAGTTAGAGCTGACAGAAATGAGAGGAGCCATTCACTTTATCATTGGCACAAGTCTACTGATTCAATCTCTGATTCTTTAGGTGACAGATCTCCTTATCTAGTTCCTTGGAGGGTTCATTGGTATTTTCTTGCTAATTGACACATTGGTGCTGGTTCAGAAACTATCTACTGATTTGGGAAAAGCTGTTGAAGGCATTTAGTCCCATTGCTCAACCTCTGGACAAAATCTTCTTCAACATGGCCAGAATTATGGCTGTTCTTTTTTAACTGGTGCCTTTTTCTGTCAGGAAATCATGCTATTGCACCCCCCTAGCCCCCAGAAAAGACAATTTCTCTTCAGCCACAAATTCTCCCAGGCTGGGGTGTCAGCTCAAAGTGCAAACACATTGGAAGTATAAGGACCTGAGTACAATCTCCCAGAATCTCCTGTACACACACATGCAATTAGCGCACTCACACAAATTCAGGAATGGTGGTACACACTTATAATCCCAGTTCTGGGGGGTGGAGACACATCCCTGATGCTCACTAACAGGCTAGCCTACACACACACACACACTCACACACACACACATACATACATACATACACACACACATACACCCGTATACACACTCATACACACATACACACACACATACAAACACACACATACACACACAAACATACACACATACACACACCTACATACATACTCACACACATACACACATACACATACCCACATACATACTCACACACATACACACACATATACACATATACACATACACACACAAACATACACACACACATACACACACAAACATACACACATACACACACCTACATACACACTCATACACATACTCACATACACACACCCACATACACACTCACACACATACACACATATATACACATACACACACCCACATACACACTCACACACACACATACACACACATACAAACACACACATACACACACAAACATACACACACCCACATACACACTCACACACATACACACACATATACACATACACACATACACACACAAACATACACACACATACTCACACCTACACACACACACACACACACACTATCTTGTGGATTTTTTTCTACTTTATAGCTGAGCCATACATTCATGAATTTTTAATATAGAATCATTTTTTACATATCTAGAACTAGGTAGAAAAATCACTTACAAGACCAATCTTTTGCTGAGGGCTATTTTTAAATTCATGTATTTGAGGTACTATATACATATATATCTCTCTCACCTCCGGCCACTAACCAGCGTAGTATAAGCACGTGATGAGCATTCAGTAAGAGTTCAGGAAGAGGTAACAGCATTTGATGGTGCTTTAGTTTATGAGGCGCTTCTACATATATTATTTTACTAGCTGACCCTCAGGGGATATCATTAAACATCTTTTTAAAGACACCGCCGCTCTGCCACGCTCTCCTGAGTATGCTATAGATTGCTGCCCACATACAAAGCAATTTGAAAAGAACTTGATTACAAATCAATGCCTGCAGCTTGGAAGGTTTGCCCTTTTGATTTTCAATCTGCCTTCATTTTTGAAATCTCCATCTGCTTTTCTTTACCCGAAATCTTAATATGTAACGCCAGTCTTCCTTAATCAGCAGTGACACCAGCCTGGGTTTCTTTGCTCTGAGATTTGACTGAGTGTCTATTAGAGACGTTCTTGCCCAAGCTGCCCACAGTTGCTTCCGTATATAAAACATAGCTTGATATTCTTAGGGAGACCAATTCATGTGTAGCTTCTGAATTTGGTATAAGCCTTGATAATCACTCTTATGTGCTGTATAAATGAAGACAAAACACTTTAAATGTATTTGTGTATAACTGATACTTATAAACAGCTCTGGTTATTTGGTTTTTAAATTGTTATCCATATCAAAGCAATATGGGGGGGCATCTTTTATGGTCATGGGATGTGAGGCATTTGGGAAGAGTCGACAAGTCAGAAGATGCAGGAAGCAGAATTTAAGTCGAATCTATGAAAATGAAAAGAGTGTTATCTCAGAACTGAGTAGATTCTGGTCACTACAGGAATCAGCTGAAGAGCTCTGGGCTGGAGGTGAAGTCCTGGTTCTTGTTGCAGAGAGGCCATGGGACTGAATTATTCTTGATCTTCTTAGCCTTGACTCACTTTCCTTCCATCCACACCTATTCAAAGGGAAAGAAGCAAATGGGAAATGTTGATTGGAGATCTGTTTTCTATAATGAGTTTGAGCAGTGATAAGGACTTTGCTGGGAGTAATGTATTTTAAACTTATTTGCATTTCTAAACATAACTGCCATGAAAATGATTTCGTTTGATGTATGAGACTTGGGTAAGTCCAAAGTTGGAGTCATTTAGCCAAAGTCTGTGGGAAATTAGGCTAAGCAGGAGTGAAGTTCTCTGTGCTCAGGGGATTCAAAAGGGAGACAGGAAATCTGCCTGCTCCTGGACTAGCGGGGTAAGGACAAGGCTGCTTGTGGATGAATTAGTTTCTTCTTCTGTTGCTAAGTCCATACCTCATAAGAAACAACTTAAAGGTTTGCTTGGGTTTGCAAGTTTAAGGGAGTATAGTCCACCATGATGGGAAAAGCAGGATAGGAGGCAGGTGGCTGCTCCTCATATCACATTTAGAGGAACAAGAAGCAGAGCACATACAAGAACTAGGCTGTGACAGTGCAAGACACGACCCATGTTACACACTTCTTCCAGCCAGATTCTACTTTCTAAATGTTCCATAACCTTCCAAAGACAGCACCACTCACTGGGGACTAGTTGTGCAGACATATAGGGATATGGGGGCCTTTTACATTCAAACCACAACTTGTTCCATAAATAAATAAATAAATAAATAAATAAATAAATAAATAAATAAATAAATAAATAAATCCCCATGGGATGGAATGGTTCTAGGTAACAGTGATATAAAACAGAAAGCTATGAGGCAGGTAATATAAGCATGGGTGCTATGCGACTTACAGTGAGATCCTTAAACTTCTTGAGAATTGGCTTGCTCCTCATCAACAGGAAACCTGCTGTGCCAAGGCCCTTCCTAGGCCCAGGTGGAAGAGTGCTGACCGTCCACGGGGCTGGGTAACCAGGAGACACTTACTCTACAAAGGGAGGAATTGAGAACTAGCACTGATGGCATCTAACATGACTGTGACAACTCTGTATTTCCATAGAGCTTGCAGAAAGAGAATAACACACTTCTGCCTATATAATTTATTATCTATGGGATTTATTATTTGTCTGTAAAACCTGGGAGAGCAACAGTTATCTCTCTGTTCAGAATGTCTCATGGGCACTGAGTTTTATGTTGAATTCTTATTTAATAGCATTAATTTTTTTTGCAATAATTTGAAAAGAGAAGTGAAAACCAGGCAGTAATCAAGGCCCTGCCTCAGAATGTCTAACTGTTCATCACTTTTCCCAACATTTTATTACATATCTCTTCAGAGGAAGATGCACACACTGGTGTGTGGTTTGCCATTTGTCTTTGATTTCATGTTTCCTTAAGAGGGTGGTAGATATAAGTTTTGCATTCTTCCACGAAGCAATTTACCTTTCTAAGTCTTCTGCAATGCAAATATCTGACAGTGGGACCCCTAGGTGAGCTTTTAGTGTTTATTGTCAGTCACTAGCCTGTGATGTCCACTGCAGCTACTGCAGTGGCATGGCAAGCGATTTCAAATGTCAAATTACTCAACTTGGGGATGTGATGGAACCGAGCTCTGATCCATTAGAAAGGTTTGGAGGGTGCAGTGGCTTGAATGTATCCCTCTAAAAATTCAAGTGTTGACAATGTGACAGTCTTGATGGTTTCAGCACTGAGGGATAAAACCTCAGGAATATGATTTAGGCCTTTATGAAAGAGACTTCTGGAGCTTTCAACAGCTTCTCTTCCACCTTTACTATATGAGGACACAGCACGCACTTGCACACACCCACACATGCATACACATATACACACATGCATGCATACACACACATTCATAAATGTGCATGCACATGTGCATACACATGCATGCACACATGCATATACACACATGCACACACATTCATGCACACACACACAGACACACACAAGGTGGGGCTCTATAGACAGTGAACCTGTGGCAGTGTCATCTTGAGCTTACAGAAGTCCAACAGTAGAAAGAAGTAAGTTTCTGTCCTTTACACATTTTCCTGCTTCAGGGATTTTCTTGCAGCTGCAAATGTGACTGTGAAGGAGGCTGTGCTGAGACACCTTGTAAAGCCAGGCAATCTGGAGGTGGCTATAAAACTTCGCAGCAGGTCGTTCAGTTACTCCTGCCCTGTATGTTACAATCAAGACATAGGGGAACTTTCCAGATTTGGAGGCCTATTGAGTACTTGTCACCATGTGACTTGAAGAGGACGCTGTGATCACTTTGTTCAAGCTTCCCTTGTCAAGTCCAAGAAACTTCTGGAGCTCTGGGTCTGGATTTTAGCAACCCACCAATAAGCAAATATGCCAGGGATAATACTGGGCAGGAGAGAGGCTCTTCCTTCACCACTCATCTCAATGACTTGCTCCTTGTCAGCCTCTTGGTGAGGAAGCAGAATGGCGAAGACATCCTAAGGAGTTGCTCTGTATCTGGGGACCCAGGGGCAGAAACAGGGACTAGTAGGGATCCTGATCTCTGGGTGACCCTTGCCTTACTTTTAGAGTATTTCAGTAGGCATGAAGATTGTGGAAGATACAAGAGCAAAGTATGACAGGCCTTGAGGTACACCTCAGAGTCCTAAGCCAGTGTCTACGGGAAATCGAAGACATAGATCTCTTGATATTGCTTCTGCTAGAAGAGGAGTAAACTTGTGCGATATCAGGCTCCGCTGTCCCTCAGTCACCTATCTTCTCTGCTCTCACATCTTGTTTGTCTGCCGATTCTTTAATTTCCCACAAGAAGGGATAAATGACACACATTCTGGAATTGGAGATAAGAAGCTTAAATGCACGTAAATGCTCAGAGTTACAAATGGTTGAGTGAATTCCTCCTTCAATGATGTTAAGGGAAGTAGCTTTGGTTTCTTTCCTTTGGCAGGAAGACAACTTTTAGGCACTCCATCCAGACCCTCTGACTAGGAGCTTCACGTCAGGAGTATATACTGCAGTTGCACAATTATTTGAATTCCTACATTTTCATTTTGTTCTTGGCTTTCCAGAGATGTGGCTGATGCTTCTCTCACATTTGGATGTGGGAAGGGACAATAAAATATGGTATTAGCTGTACAGTTCTTTTTTTTTTTCCCATTTTATTTTTTTTTTTATTTTTTTTTATTTTTTATTTTTTTTTATTAACTTGAGTATTTCTTATATACATTTCAAGTGTTATTCCCTTTCCCGGTTTCCGGACAAACATCCCCCTCTCCCCTCCCCTTCCTTATGGGTGTTCCCCTCCCAAACCTCCCCCCATTGCCACCCTCCCCGCATAGTCTAGTTCACTGGGGGTTCAGTCTTAGCAGGACCCAGGGCTTCCCCTTCCACTGGTGCTCTTACTAGGATATTCATTGCTACCTATGGGGTCAGAGTCCAGGGTCAGTCCATGTATAGTCTTTAGGTAGTGGCTTAGTCCCTGGAAGCTCTGGTTGCTTGACATTGTTGTACTTTTGGGGTCTCGAGCACCTTCAAGCTCTTCCAGTTCTTTCTCTGATTCCTTCAACGGGGGACCTATTCTCAGTTCAGTGGTTTGCTGCTGGCATTCGCCTCTGTATTTGCTGTATTCTGACTGTGTCTCTCAGGAGCGATCTACGTCCGGCTCCTGTCGGTCTGCACTTCTTTGCTTCATCCATCTTGTCTAATTGGGTGGCTGTATATGTATGGGCCACCTGTGGGGCAGGCTCTGAATGGGTGTTCCTTCAGTCTCTGTTTTAATCTTTGCCTCTCCCTTCCCTGCCAAGGGTATTCTTTTTCCTCATTTAAAGAAGGAGTGAAGCATTCACATTTTGATCATCCGTCTTGAGTTTCCTTTGTTCTAGGGATCTAGGGTAATTCAAGCATTTGGGCTAATAGCCACTTATCAATGAGTGCATACCATGTATGTCTTTCTGTGATTGGGTTAGCTCACTCAGGATGATATTTTCCAGTTCCAACCATTTGCCTACGAATTTCATAAAGTCGTTGTTTTTGATAGCTGAGTAATATTCCATTGTGTAGATGTACCACATTTTCTGTATCCATTCCTCTGTTGAAGGGCATCTGGGTTCTTTCCAGTTTCTGGCTATTATAAATAAGGCTGCGATGAACATAGTGGAGCACGTGTCTCTTTTATATGTTGAGGCATCTTTTGGGTATATGCCCAAGAGAGGTATGGCTGGATCCTCAGGCAGTTCAATGTCCAATTTTCTGAGGAACCTCCAGACTGATTTCCAGAATGGTTTTACCAGTCTGCAATCCCACCAACAATGGAGGAGTGTTCCTCTTTCTCCACATCCTCGCCTAGCTGCACAGTTCTAACACCTTCCAAGAGGGTCAGCTCCATTGACTTCCATGGGACTGGAAAACATGGGACCTGTACAAGTTGTATATTCTGTTACAAAAGAGACAAACTGGTGAGAATGGCTTTCTATTGGGATTGACAATTTTCTTATCCTTATTCTGGGTAAATTTGTTCCCACCGAGCTTTTAAAAGTGTTCCTTGACTGTTCTTCTTAACTTAGGTTTTAATATGTAGTGAGAGAGTCTACAGTAGAGAGGCTCAGTAGAGAGGTACTTCCTTACCATTCGTGAGGTATAATATTCTAGCCTGGCACTATGGATAAAGAAGGGGGAAAAGACAAAGAGAAGGGAGAGGGAAGGAGGTCATGGGGAAGGAAGAAGAGGAAGAATGGAAATGGGGAGAGAGGAGAGAGAAGGGACATTAGAAGGGAAGAAAGGAGAAGGGAGGAAGAGATACAAGGGAAGAAAGGCTGGGAAAGAGGGAGACAGACAGGGAGGGAGAAAGAATGAATAGTCTAAGAGGGAACCTGGATATCTTGGGAGGACTGGGATGATAGAATCAGGCTCTGACATTAGTACTCCATGAAGGACAAGGGAATTGGAGCATAGCACATTGGAAGGCCATGTGAGCTGTGGGGGTAAGGGAGCAGGCAAAGGGCACCTTTATAAATGTGTGTGACTGGGCGTGTGCCAGGCCTGTCGCTCAGACTTCAGCTTGCTTAGCCACACTGGATGGAATGTGTTGCTTCTGGAAAAGGAGTCATTTTGAGCTTGGCTTCTAGCTTCTCCAATTAGGGAATAGATTGGGTCCCACCCTCAGACTTCATCAGCATGTGTATGTGAATTGCCTCTTCTGTGTGCAGAATGTCCCAGCCGTTAGAGAGCTAATAAAAGATAAAGCCAGTTGTCAGGCTTAAAGCCTCAATAGGATGTTTATGCAGAAAAATAGAACTCTGAGTGAGGGAGACTTGAGCAGAGAGAACTGGTCCTTGGTGCTGATAGTAGCTGAGTGGTTAAGGAAGAGTTTGAAGGTGGTGGGATATGAGTTGGGCTTAAAGAACAAGAATGGACACCTGGGGAGGGAAGATGAATTGGAGCCTAAAGGTAGCAGAGAGTGGAATACCAGACTTCTGGCAGACAGATTGACTTAAACAAGGGGTTTCAACAATAATGAGGATAATTAGAAGGGATACCATCCTCATCAAGTCAACTCTGGAGTCACTGAATTGTAGATAGATCCATGAGCCTAAAGGTAGGGCACAGGGATGCTTTGAATCTGGAAGTATATTACAGCGAGAAGACCTTTCGTTTCAAGGAGACAGTAGGCTAGGCTCTTGAGCCCCAAATAGCCTCCCCCTCATAATTTCTGCAGGCTGCTAGTATCCTACCAATGCCGTATCTTGAGGACCCCTGTAACCAGCGATATTGGTGGCTATGGTTTACTCTAGATAGTTGTTTGAGTACATTCTAATATTCCGTAAGCACATTGGCATGTAAATTCCTATTTTCCTGTGATGTGAAGATCTCATTATCTCTATTTAGTCCAGGGAGAATCTGAAATTGGAAGAGCTTGAGAAATGTAAGGTTGCACAGCTGGCGAGTAACAGCACCACCATCACGGAGTCTGGGAATTTTGCTGCCTTCACTTGGAAGGTGGATGGCTAAATATACTCTGTTACAGAATCAGAGTGATGTCAGGCAATCTTCCTTAAAACAGGTGCAGGGCTTGGGAGGGGTCTCATACTTGTAACTCATACCAATCTTTCTTGGAAAGCAGTTTTGTGTAAAAGCAGAGGAAAAATGTATGTTGGGGAGACTAACAAAAATAGTCACGGAAAAAAATTACTCTGAAGACAAAGTCATTAGCTTTGTGTTGTTTTTGTTTGAGACAGAATTTCGTGCATTCTACAGATGAGAATGGCCTCAAACTCCTCGTCCTATTGACTGTTTTGCTCATTTGAAGATAACGATTCTTTATTTTAAGCAAAGGAAGAACATGGAATGCCATCCTAATTTATTTTCTATGGCCATAACACAATACCACGGACTGGGTAACTTACAAACAGTGGAAATTTATTATGCAACTGGAGCCAGAGAAGTTCAAGAAAAAAGAAAATCTAGCAAAACTCATTATGTCAGGAATGCACTCTAAAGTCGGGACGATAGACCCATTTTTAACTTGTCCCCTGAAGATGTCATCTCCTGTACTGGCTGGTTTCGATGCAGCCTGACATAAGCCAGAGACATCAGAGGGGAAGGAGCCTCAGTTGAGGAAATACCTCCATGAGACCCAACAGTAAGACATTTTCCCAATTAGTGATCAGTGGGGGACGACCCAGCCCATTGTGGGTGGTGCTGTCCCTGGGCTGATGGTCTTGGGTTTTATAAGAGAGCAAGTGGAGCAAGCCAGGGGAAGCAAGCCAGTGAGTAACATCCCTCCATGGCCTCTGCATCAGCTCCTGCTTCCTGACCTGCTTGACCTCCAGTCCTGACTTCCTTTGGTGATGAACAGCAATGTGGAAGTGTAAGCTGAAGAAGCCGCCTTCCTTGCATTTTGGTCCTGGTATTTCATTGTAGCAGTAGAAACTAAGACATTCCCTAATATTGTTACAATGTCAGATTTCAGCCTGTTTGGCAGTGAATAGTGAAACCATAGAAGGTTTGTAGGAGCCTTGACGTAAAAAGCTTTGTTTGAACTGCTTGGACACTGTTCTCAGAGTGATTGCAGAGCTATGGGAGAAGGAAGTAGGTATTGAATCCCAATACCTCACAAATGTCTGTTCAAAGGCTGGGTCAGTTCCTGAAAGACAGAATCATGGTCACTGAAGCCTATTTTACATCTACTTTGCATTTGATTTCCAATGTAGACAGCCCTGGGGGCTCTCACTCGCCCTCCCTTTGCAGCAGCAGTGTTTCCCTAGGCCCTTTCCTGCTTTCTGTCTGCCGGTCCTCATCGTGTTGTACACATCTTGACCTTCCTCCTCTGCAGCATGCCTCCCAAGAATGCCCTGAGCCTCTGTCCATCTATCCAACAGTTTATGCAGTCTCGTCTCTGAAATGTTTTCTGAGTCTTCTGCCTGGAAGTCTTTTCCTCCTCCTTCCTGAAGTAGCACTTAGGTGTGAGGCCATTGCTTGAATCTCTCCAGCTAGTTTTTTCAGTCCTTCGTTCAAACTGAACTGACAGCTGACACTTACTGACAGCTTTTAGAAACAGTAATCGAAGAACTACATTTCTCCCTTCACTGAATGGAAACCCCCACAGCAATCTTTTAGTTCTGCTTATCCCATTTGGAGCTCTGCTCAGTGAGGCTTTGGAAAGTGTAACTTCCCAAGGTCCTGTTGCTGGGGCGTGGAAGAGCCTTGTCTCCTGGTTCGTTTACTGTCCCTTTTATGCAGTAGCCTTTAGTACCCATGCCTCAGACAGCTTTCTCCCCTTACTCCCCATAGCACGATACAGTCTTCATAAAAGAATTGCTTAAAACTCCTTGAAGTCATACATCTAAAAAGTAGAAGGTTAAAAGCAATGCTCACATTACCAGTCTGCTCTACCCTCACAGTTTTAATGTAAGTTAGCAAATTTGGATAGGAAGATGCTTTTCACAGTAGTGACCACCATAAATAGGTTTCCACCTTGAACTGCAAATCTGAAAATATGAACTCAAATACTGAGAGCTCACAATGTGTAGGTATGGAAAAATAGTTTTCTTAGCAAATGAGTTTCTTTTATTGCCTTAAGCTTTGGTAATTCCTTCTTGATATAAAATCTCACAATTAAGGCACCCTTCATAAGTCTTTAGTTTGCAATAAGTTTAGAACTGTAGGGGCATTACAAAACTAGCAGAGATGTCAACCATAGCACCATCAGCCAGACTGGTAAAATAGCCTTGGTACAGTGACCTTGCCTTACCTGAGAGTCTGATCTCTGTATGTCTAGGTACTCCCAGTCGAGCACAAGCTGAACATATTAGGTAGAAAATTCCAGGGGGGAAATTCATCACTTTGAAATACATTTTGTTATAGCAGGCTATGGTAATTGTATATTTTATTATCTCTTACTGTGCCCAATTTACATATTAAGCTTTATTGTAAATGGATATGTAGGGCAAAATCAGTTGTGTAAAGGGTTCTGTAGTCTCTCTTAGGGTTCTTAGAACTCACAGTCAATGAGCTGCTGTACAATGCTGTTCATTAAATTAAAACTTTGTTTTTGTTTGTTTTCCTACTTTCACATGAAGTGGCCTCTGAACTTCTTGCATCTGCTCTTGGTGGCCATCATGCACTTTGGGGAATTCTGCACCAGACTGTCTTTCTGGAATGTTGGCTGTGGATAGATGGTTGCTTGACTGTTCTTGCATACTCTGTTTCTGTCGCCCTTTTACTCTGGGTTTCAGTTGGAGTTTTTTGTATTGACCTTTCACCTTCCTTGGTGAAGGAATGAGCCAGGGAGAGGCTTGTAGACTGTGTAACTGAATTTTCACTTCTGGGATTTCCAGTTGATCCTTGCCATCTCCATCTCTCAGCTGAAGTGGTCAGTGAGGCTCTATGTGTCTGCTTTCTTAGCAGATGCTTTTAACAGGTCAATCCTGGTCATGTAAGTTCCCTGATACATTGTTCCACTGTCTGAGGCAGGGTTTGATGCCGATGAACAGCTCCTTGTAGGGCACTGAGTTTTTCCCTTGCTTTTCTGATACATTATAATTTTGCCAGACATCTTGTATAGATTATAGAGGCTGAGGTAACTGTATCTGAAAATGGCTTTTCTCCCCCATAGACCTTGAGAGAGAGAGAGAGAGAGAGAGAGAGAGAGAGAAGAGAGAGAGAGAGAGAGAGAGAGAGAGAGAGAGAGAGAGAGAGAGAGAGAGAATATAAGTGGAGTAAGGCCTTCTACAGATACTCCTCAACTTAGGAAATGGTAATGTCCAATAAATCCATCTTCACGCATTAAAATCAATGCATCCAAGTCACTAAAGTCATAGCTCATACTTGCTTGCCTTAAACATGTTCAAAAGACTTACATTAGACTTATTTTGGACAAGATCACCTATTTTCTAATAACATTGAAAGTTTCACATGATTTCTTGAATACCTTGCAAAACCTGGAAAACAAAACAACTGTATAGGCTTCTTGCTCTGGTAAGGTAAGAATGTAAGCCTTGTACATACGTATGTATGTATGTATGTATGTATGTATGTATGTATGTATGTATGTCCGTCCTTATGTATGTATGTAACATATATATGAACAGTCATAAGTTATGAACCAGACCCTCTGTACTCAGGATACAGGTGGGCTTGGGGTTTGTTGTTACTATGGTTACTTATAGTGGAACAGGGATGTCAGATAACTAGATGATGTGGGTCTATGTTTATGTTTGGGGTGAGGGTTGCTTTGACTGAGCACTGCTTTTGGGGCCCTTCACTTTAGGTGTCCCATGTGCTCTGTAGCTTAGATAATAGCTCTTAGATAATAGATAATAGATAATTTCTCCTGTGGGATGTGTTGCTGTCCAAAGTGTCCCAGTGCTATTCTGCTGTGACCTGCTTTTGAGGCTCATTAGCTTGGCTTATACCTTAATAAGTGGGGAGCTGTGGAGTGGGGTTGTTACTGTTTGATTTAACCTCAATCTCAAGCAGATACCATGACCTGGATTCTGGGGTATCCTCTGATCTCACCCCAAGAGAAGGACTCTTGGAACTATTCCTTCCCCAAGGAGAATATATGATACACTTTTCTAGCCATGTAAGGCTCCTTCCCTAGGGAAGAGATAAGGATTCAGCATTTTCTTGCCCCTCTCCTGTGGCTGCTTCTCTCTCACCAGGTCACAGAGTCTGAACTCTGGCAGTTTCCTTGCGTTGTTTCTGTGAATAGTCAAGGAGAGTCCGGGAGAAAGAGAATGGAAAACTGAACATCTTGCCTAGAAACAAAAACAAAACAGAATACCTCCCAAGGGGCTTTGTGGCCCTGCTGGCTGCACTGGACCTGCCTCAGTTTGACCTTTCCGCTCTGTGGTTGGCTATCGACTCTGCAAAACAAGTTCTCATGTTCCAACCTCGAACTTAGAGCCAGCTGATTGCTCTTTGAGGCTAACAATTTACTAAGTATTTCTTTTTAAATCCTTGCATTTAGAGTTAGTCTGGCTCTTTTTTTTTTCTTAAGAAATACTTCTACCTTATTAAATTTTGCCTGGAAACAGAAGTGTGAAACTCCCTCTTAAAGTAATAATTTAAAGCCCATTAATTTCTTTATTGGCCTGCATTTTGCCATAAATCAATCATTCTGTCTCACACCTCACAACCTGGTCTCTAACATCGCACAGTTCACCAGTTTATAAGAAATGCATTGCATTGATTTCACTCATGAGTTTCGTTATGGTCACACCCCAAATCTGGAAGACCATTAACAGAAGATTTACTCTGAGCAAAATTCAACTCCTCTGATCTATGGTATTGGGTCAAAGGAATGCTGCCATTTTTCTGTGTAGTCAGATTTTGGGCTTTCAGTGACAGGAAGACGAAGGATTTATTTCACTCCATCTTTCAGAGGTTTAGTGAATCGTGATAGGAAAGTATGGTGGGGCAGATCACATTGCAGGGGGCTTAGAAGCAAAGGGAGGCCATGTTCATGCAAAGGAAGGCACTCTCCATTTTCCTGTTCATTCCACCTGGGCACCACTCTATGGGAATCTGCCACCAAATCCAGAGCTGCTGAAAGGCCCTCACGGATTCACAGAAGAGCCTTTTAATAATCTCCTAGATACTTAATCTAGTCAAACTAATACTCAAGATAAGCCATCATGTTTTTGTCTTAACATTATAGGGTTTTCTTATTTTGGTTTGATTTTTGTTGTAGTTGTTTTTTTGTTTTG
Organism: Rattus norvegicus; assembly: GCF_021556685.1. Classification (NCBI taxonomy): domain Eukaryota; kingdom Metazoa; phylum Chordata; class Mammalia; order Rodentia; family Muridae; genus Rattus; species Rattus norvegicus. The sequence goes on from NC_141549.1 coordinate 27,343,085, forward strand.
TTTTGTTTTGTTTTGTTTCTTTCCTATCTTTCACCAGACTCTTATTCTTTGGGTTTTAAGGTTGTAAATACTAGCACTTTGATTTCTTCTCTCAAATGCTGTATTCTTACAAGGGCAATGTTACTTTTAAAAAATCAAATTCTTTCTTATTCCTCAACTTCTCTCTTCTACTTACCCAACTTCATCTTCTTCTTACTCTTAAAGAAAAGCAAATAGAAAGAAAGAGAGAGGGAGGAAGGAAGGAAGAAAGAAGCCCCTGGACATCAGAGTCTGGTTTGTGTCAGCTAACTCCTGAGCATGAGACCTGCCCTGCAGTGTGGCTGATATACCCAGTGTCACTCGATTAAAGAAAACTGACTTTCCCTTTCCCAGCAACTATTATTTTTGTGTGAATTTTGGCTAGGGGCGAGGCTTGTTCACTGCCCCTTCTCCATGCCCTGTGCTTATCTGTCTTGAACTTGTGCTGGTCTTATAAATGCTGCCACGATATCTGCGAATTTATGTGTCCATCTGTACTGTTTTGTCTAGAAAATGCTATCCCCATGCCTGGCTCTTACAGTCTTTTTGTACCATATTCTATGTAGATCCCTGAGCCTTAAATAGAGGAGTGTGATAAACATAGTCTGCTTGGGAATGAACACTAAGTCTCTCACTCTCCTTATGTTGTCCAGCTGTGGGTCTGTGTGATAATTACCATCTATTGAACAAAAGCTTCTCTTATGACAGTTGATTCATCACTGATCTATGGGTATTGCAATGTGCCATTAGAAGTCATTTTATTGCTATGTTCATTTAGCAGAACAATAGTAGTAGGCTTTCTATTCTTGTGTTAGTTTATAACAGAGGCTCAGACTAGTGGTATTGAGTCAGTCTGTCTTCCTCATTAGAGAAGTTGGAGTAATTGATTTTTATCTCCTTTCTTATATGCAAGTCTACCTAAAACCTGTTCAGTACATTCTGGTGGTTATGTCCTCTGTTAGCTTGACTAGGGAGTCAAAGGGTAATGGGGAAAGAGGAAAAGGTACTCTTTTGTTCCCAACACAATCATATACCCTTTCTGTGCATAACCCCCCAACACCATCATGGAGGCCTGAAGACACATGAATGACTAAAATGTTATTCCTGGTGCCCATCATGTTAAACCACCCACATACCACTTCATCAGGAAATGAAGCTAAGACTTTAAATCCTTAGGGGGCATCTTTCCAAGTCCTGGAAGGCTTCTCCCTCTGGAATCCTGTCACAGGGAGTCTCCTTTTCTTTTTTTCCTTTCCTCATGGAAATCTCTGGACCATATTGCTGCCACAACTAGCTCATAATTAACTTCCAAGTCTCAAGCCTATTGCTAGTTAGTAAAAAAGGTAGTTCCTCTCTCAGTGTCCCCTGTGGCATGTCATTCTGAGTTTCTAAGTTAGAAAAGTGACAGGGTTTCAGTTCTATCTTGCATGGGTTTATGAAGAATTATAAATGCATGTCGCAGGTACATGGTGGGTTCAAGAGGTGGGACGGAGGAGAGCGCTACGTTGGTACTGTAAGGATCTGAGTTTGATCTCAGCACCCAAATAAAAAGCCAGGAGGGGCAGTGTGCACTTGTAATTTCAGTGTTGGGCATGTGGCCAAAGAGATCCCAAGGCCTGCTGGTTAAGCAGCCTAGAAGTCAGCGATTCCAGGTCAGTGAGAGACCATGACTCTAAAACAATGTAGACGGCATATGAAAAAGACACCCAAGTTTGACCTATGATTTCAAAATGCATATGCTCACACATGTGTACACATGTGACTCCTTTCCCTTACATATACCTAAAGAAATCTATGTGATAGTCTGAGTATCTGATCTTTCTTCTGTACTTTCAAAGGACTTATGCACATAGTTTTGAACAGAACCCATTTGTCAATAGAGGACCATGCTCTGCAATTTCTAGCTTTGTCCATGTCAGTGTATGAATGTGTATGATTTCCCTCGAAATAAGGAGCGTATTGATAGTAATAGTGAGATAAGTTGCATTAGCAAGAGACCGAATCTAATCTATGTGTCACACCCCCCACTTCCATCTACTGAGGTCATTCATCAGAGCAGATACCCACAAAGAGGCTGTTATTCTGCTCTGTGTCACTGAGACACAGTATCTGATTACAAGGAGAAAGAGTTTAATTTGGTCCCCAATTTTAAGTTTCAGTCCATGTACCTCAGCTCCATTGCTGTTGGACCCACAGGTTTAGCAGAGCATCATGGTGGGCGGATTATAGTAGAACCAAACTTCATGCCTCATGGTCACTGGGAAGCAGATGGGGGACTAGACGAGGCTGGGATACAATCATATTCATCAAGAACTGACCTCAAGGACTGTTTCTCCCAACTAGACATGACCTACTGAAGTGGCCACCGCCTCTCAATAGCACCACCACCAGCCGAGGACTTAGTTTTCAACATGTGAGTCTTTGAGGGACATTTTTGATTGGAGCTATAACAGAAGACTCTGATCTTGTTCTACCATCGAGCGAAACATGCCTGCGTAAGCTTATCCCTATTTCACAGAGGCAGCAGGAGCTAAGTTGTAAAATGATAAATAAAGGGAAGAGGCCCTATCAGAAAGGTGTTCCCAAGTCTTATGTTTAACTCTTTCTGTACCCAGGTTCTTGTTTATATTGTAGACATATAAGGATAGAAAAAATACACCTTTCCAACTATGGAGGGCTCCATCTGATTATCAACTCATATGTAAAAACAAAATTCTGAGAGGTGAGCTCACATGACAGCCTTTGCAGGAAGGATACTGACTGCACAGAATAGAGCCAAGGGAATTTAAATTGCAAGAAGTAATTATGTTAAGTGTTACTTCAAGCTTCCCAACTAGTTAATGTATGAATAGATCTGTAGCTGAAAATAGAGAGAGTTATGCTTTGATAGTTTCAAAGACTTATTCTAGGGCCTCTACTCATTGAATGTGCCCTGGACATTGTCAGTTCTAGGGATAGACAAAGTTAGCAGTATAGTTCTTCCTATAGAGTCTAGCAGACAGACATCCAGCACATGGATAATGACAGCAAAGGGTTAAGTGATAGAGAGGAGAAGGAGAGTTAGTTCTGTACAAATTGAACTAGGCAGGTTGGTCATGTTGGAGAAGAATACCATTAAACATGGCTTTGAAAAGTATGTATGAATTGGTTCAGCCCAAGGGTGTGTGTGTGTGTGTGTGTGTGTGTGTGTGTGTGTGTGTGTGACATACAGGGAGAGAGAGACAGAGTGAGACACAGATATACACACAGAGAGACATTAGGCAGTCATAAAAATATGTGTACAACATAGATATGTGTGCCAGCTTGCAACATGGACACAAGTATGCGTGATAAGATAAAGATTGAGTATGAACTAGAAGTATCATAAGATAGTGGGAGGAGGGAACGTGCAAGGTAACAGTCCTGAAGAGTTAGGCAGGATCAATATGTTCAGTTTTGTTTATTCCCTGGGGCTATGTAGCATCCAACATGCTGCCATGACAGATTTACTTTCTAGCTGGCTCACTCAGATAGCACAATAAAGCACCTATTTGACAGGGTGAGATGAAGATATAACTAGAAAGCAATCTGGAAGTTTTAAAAATGTTAGGTATAACATCATCAGATGAACAACTGTTAGACTTCTATGTGTCTATCAGTGAAAAAATGAGAACACACACTCACCCAAAATATCAATGCAAATGTTCATACTAACCTTGATCATTACATGTAGAAGATGTAAATCATTCTATCAATGGATGATTGAGTAAAAAGATGAGACATTCACACAGTGAAAAATAATTGATCCTTAGAGAAGAAATTGGACTAAGAAATAGAAATGAAGCAAGGCCAGAGAGATGGCTCAGCAGTTAAGAACCCTTGCTGCTCTTGTAGAGGACCCAGGTTCAGTTCCCAACACCCTGTGGTAAGTCACAACCATTCATAACTCCAGTTTCAAGGGACCCAGAGCCTTCTGACCTCCATGGATACTAAGTACTATATAGTACATACAGATATATTCATCCAAAATACTTAAACACATGCAAAATTAAATAAATCTATAAAAGAGAAGGAAAGCAATGATGGGCTGATGCTTTCTATATGAAATTATTATACTAAGGGGAAGAAACTAAATAATGTTATATGTTGCATAATTTCAGTTATGTCAAATATCCATAATTGGCTATTCTATTGGGGTAGGAAGTAGATTAGTGACTGATAGTATTTTCTAGGTAGGTAGATAGGATGGGGGTGATGCTAATGGGTATAGTTTCCTTTGGGGGAGATAACATGTTCTAAATTTAGGTTGTGCTGATGGTTACAGAACTCTGATGGTTACAGCTTGTGTACTTAAAACAGGAAATGCTTGACATTATATCTCAGTGAACTGATTAAAATTAAAAGATATAATCTCTAAGCTCAAAGAAAAGGTAAAAAGACTGAAGCTGGAAGATTAAATTGAAAGTTTTTAAAATAGTGAGCTGACTAACAGGCTCCCGAGGGGATCCAGTAGGACGCCTGGTAAACTAAGTATGGTCTGGAGGTTGAATTCTTTAGATCACACAGCGATCTGGCATTTCCCATAGACATTTTCAATAGGACTTAATGGAGAACCTAAGAAACATATTTAGAAAGGGAATTTAAGGGCAACTGTTGCAGTTATTGACACCATGTTTCTTTGCTACTTACAGAATTAATATCACATTTTAATAAATTAATGTAGGGCATTTTATCTAAGGTCTCTCTGAGTCCTGAGAGTCTCTCACCTCCCAGGTCTCTGGTACTTTCTGGAGGGTTCCCCCACCTCCTATCTCCTGAGGTTGCCTGTCTCAATTCTTTCTGCTGGCCCTCAGGATTTCAGTCCTTTTCCCCCACCTAATACCTGATCATGTTCCCCTCTTTCCCTCTCTCACCTAGGACCTTCTCTCCCTCCCTCTCTCTCTCCCCAATCCTGTGACTGCTTACTTCTCCCTCCCAAGTGGGATTGAGGCATCCTCACTTGGACCCTTTGGCTTTTAAACTTTTTGAGTTCTGTGGACTGTATCCTGGGTATTCTGTACTTTTTATTAGAACCCACCTCCAGCAGAAAGATAGGGCATCATGTGAGCGATGGGGTTGCCATCCCACAGTCAAAAAAAACTCTGACCCATAATTGTTCCTGTGTGAAAGAATAATAGGGACTAAAATGGAGAAGAACCTGGGGAAAAGGAGATACAGTGATAGCCCGAAAGTGAGATCCAGCTCAAGGGGAGGTCCCAAGACCTGAGAACTATTACTGAGGCTATGGAACGCTCATGACTGCTCTCCAAAAGACCCAACAAACCGCTGAAAGTGTCACATGCAGATATTTACACCCAACTTAATGGACAGAAGCTGCTGGCCCCTGTGATTGAATTAGGGAAAAGCTGGAGGAAGCTGAGGAGGAGGGCAAACTTGTAGGGGGACCAGCAATCTCAATTAACCTGGAGCCCTGAGATCTCTCAGACACTGGACCACTAACCAGGCAGCATACACCAGCTGATATGAGGTTCCCAATACATATACAGCAGAGGACTTCTGGGTCTGGGTTCAGTCAGAGAAGATGCACTTAACTCTCAAGAGACTTGAGGCCCCAGGGAGTGGGGAGGTCTGGTGGGGTGGAGGGTAGGGGAGGTGGGGGAGATGGGATATCTTCGTGCAGACAAGGGGGTGTGGGGAGGGAGGTATGGGATGTGGAACAGAAAGAGGGTGGACCAAAAGAGGGATAAAATCTGGAGTGTAAAAAAAAAGATTTGAAAAATAAAAAAGAAAAGGAAATTAATGTGATCATGGGAGGTTGGCCATAGGCTGAAAGAAGGGAGACACAAATCTTGTTTTTACCATAAGGTGACAAATTTCAGTAGGGAAAATTATGAAAAATCTCTACCTATGTTGTTGGGATAGTACACAACTGACTACAACAAAGATGGGTTCCAGTCTGGAACTAATTTTTCTTTTTTTTTTAATTTATTTAATACTTAATAATAATTCTTTGGTTTCCGGGCAAACATCTCCCTCCCCCCTCCCCTTCCTTATGGGTGTTCCCCTCCCAACCCTCCCCCCATTGCCGCCCTCCCCCCATAGTCTAGTTCACTGGGGGTTCAGTCTTAGCAGGACCCAGGGCTTCCCCTTCCACTGGTGCTCTTACTAGGATATTCATTGCTACCTATGGGGTCAGAGTCCAGGGTCAGTCCATGTATAGTCTTTAGGTAGTGGCTTAGTCCCTGGAAGCTCTGGTTGCTTCACATTGTTGTACTTTTGGGGTCTCGAGCCCCTTCAAGCTCTTCCAGTTCTTTCTCTGACTCCTTCAACGGGGGTCCTATTCTCAGTTCAGTGGTTTGCTGCTGGCATTCGCCTCTGTATTTGCTGTATTCTGGCTGTGTCTCTCAGGAGCGATCTACATCCGGCTCCTGTCGGTCTGCACTTCTTTGCTTCATCCATCTTGTCTAATTGGGTGGCTGTATATGTATGGGCCACATGTGGGGCAGGCTCTGAATGGGAGTTCCTTCAGTCTCTGTTTTAATCGTTGCCTCTCTCTTCCCTGCCAAGGGTATTCTTGTTCCCCTTTTAGAGAAGGAGTGAAGCATTCACATTTTGATCATCCGTCTTGAGTTTCATTTGTTCTAGGCATCTAGGGTAATTCAAGCATTTGGGCTAATAGCCACTTATCAGTGAGTGCATACCATGTATGTCTTTCTGTGATTGGATTAGCTCACTCAGGATGATATTTTCCAGTTCCAACCATTTGCCTACGAATTTCATAAAGTCGTTGTTTTTGATAGCTGAGTAATATTCCATTGTGTAGATGTACCACATTTTCTGTATCCATTCCTCTGTTGAAGGGCATCTGGGTTCTTTCCAGCTTCTGGCTATTATAAATAAGGCTGCGATGAACATAGTGGAGCACGTGTCTTTTTTATATGTTGGGGCATCTTTTGGGTATATGCCCAAGAGAGGTATAGCTGGATCCTCAGGCAGTTCAATGTCCAATTTTCTGAGGAACCTCCAGACTGATTTCCAGAATGGTTTTACCAGTCTGCAATCCCACCAACAATGGAGGAGTGTTCCTTTTTCTCCGCATCCTCGCCAGCATCTGCTGTCACCTGAGTTTTTGATCTTAGCCATTCTCACTGGTGTGAGGTGAAATCTCAGGGTTGTTTTGATTTGCATTTCCCTTATGACTAAAGATGTTGAACATTTCTTTAGGTGTTTCTCAGCCATTCGGCATTCCTCAGCTGTGAATTCTTTGTTTAGCTCTGAACCCCATTTTTTAATAGGGTTATTTGTCTCCCTGCGGTCTAACTTCTTGAGTTCTTTGTATATTTTGGATATAAGGCCTCTATCTGTTGTAGGATTGGTAAAGATCTTTTCCCAATCTGTTGGTTGCCGATTTTTCCTAACCACAGTGTCCTTTGCCTTACAGAAGCTTTGCAGTTTTATGAGATCCCATTTGTCGATTCTTGATCTTAAAGCATAAGCCATTGGTGTTTTGTTCAGGAAATTTTTTCCAGTGCCCATGTGTTCCAGATGCTTCCCTAGTTTTTCTTCTATTAGTTTGAGTGTATCAGGTTTGATGTGGAGGTCCTTGATCCACTTGGACTTAAGCTTTGTACAGGGTGATAAGCATGGATCAATCTGCATTCTTCTACATGTTGACCTCCAGTTGAACCAGCACCATTTGCTGAAAATGCTATCTTTTTTCCATTGGATGGTTTTGGCTCCTTTGTCAAAAATCAAGTGACCATAGGTGTGTGGGTTCATTTCTGGGTCTTCAATTCTATTCCATTGGTCTATCTGTCTGTCTCTGTACCAATACCATGCAGTTTTTATCACTATTGCTCTGTAATACTGCTTGAGTTCAGGGATAGTGATTCCCCCTGAAGTCCTTTTATTGTTGAGGATAGTTTTAGCTATCCTGGGTTTTTTGTTATTCCAGATGAATTTGCAAATTGTTCTGTCTAACTCTTTGAAGAATTGGATTGGTATTTTGATGGGGATTGCATTGAATCTGTAGATCGCTTTTGGTAAAATGGCCATTTTTACTATATTAATCCTGCCAATCCATGAGCATGGGAGATCTTTCCATCTTCTGAGGTCTTCTTCAGTTTCTTTCTTCAGTGTCTTGAAGTTCTTATTGTACAGATCTTTTACTTGCTTGGTTAAAGTCACACCGAGGTACTTTATATTATTTGGGTCTATTATGAAGGGTGTCGTTTCCCTAATTTCTTTCTCGGCTAGATTCTCTTTTGTGTAGAGGAAGGCTACTGATTTATTTGAGTTAATTTTATACCCAGCCACTTTGCTGAAGTTGTTTATCAGCTTTAGTAGTTCTCTGGTGGAACTTTTGGGATCACTTAAATAAACTATCATATCATCTGCAAATAGTGATATTTTGACTTCTTCTTTTCCGATCTGTATCCGCTTGACCTCCTTTTGTTGTCTGATTGCTCTGGCTAGAATTTCAAGAACTATATTGAATAAGTAGGGAGAGAGTGGGCAGCCTTGTCTAGTCCCTGATTTTAGTGGGATTGCTTCAAGTTTCTCTCCATTTAGTTTAATGTTAGCAACTGGTTTGCTGTATATGGCTTTTACTATGTTTAGGTATGGGCCTTGAATTCCTATTCTTTCCAGGACTTTTATCATGAAGGGGTGTTGAATTTTGTCAAATGCTTTCTCAGCATCTAATGAAATGATCATGTCGTTTTGTTCTTTCAGTTTGTTTATATAATGGATCACGTTGATGGTTTTCCGTATATTAAACCATCCCTGCATGCCTGGGATGAAGCCTACTTGATCATGGTGGATGATTGTTTTGATGTGCTCTTGGATTCGGTTTACCAGAATTTTCTTGAGTATTTTTGCGTCGATATTCATAAGGGAAATTGGTCTGAAGCTCTCTTTCTTTGTTGGTTCTTTGTGTGGTTTAGGTATAAGTGTAATTGTGGCTTCATAGAAGGAATTCGGGAGTGATCCATCTGTTTCAATTTTGTGGAATAGTTTGGATAATATTGGTATGAGGTCTTCTATGAAGGTTTGATAGAATTCTGCACTAAACCCATCTGGACCTGGGCTCTTTTTGGTTGGGAGACCTTTAATGACTGCTTCTATTTCCTTAGGAGTTATGGGGTTGTTTAACTGGTTTATCTGTTCCTGATTTAACTTCGGTACCTGATATTTGTCTAGGAAATTGTCCATTTCCTGTAGATTTTCAAGTTTTGTTGAATATAGGTTTTTATAGTAAGATCTGATGATTTTTTTGAATTTCCTCTGAATCTGTAGTTATCTCTCCCTTTTCATTTCTGATTTTGTTAATTTGGACACACTCTCTGGGTCCTCTCGTTAGTCTGGCTAAGGGTTTATCTATCTTGTTGATTTTCTCAAAGAACCAACTTTTGGTTCTGTTGATTCTTTCTATGGTCCTTTTTGTTTCTACTTGGTTGATTTCAGCTCTGAGATTGATTATTTCCTGCCTTCTACTCCTCCTGGGTGTATTTGCTTCTTTTTGCTCTAGAGCTTTTAGGTATGCTTCTGACATATGCTCTTTCCTGTTTCTTTCTGCAGGCACACAGCGCTATGAGTTTTCCTCTTAGCACAGCTTTCATTGTGTCCCATAAGTTTGGGTATGTTGTACCTTCATTTTCATTAAATTCTAAAAAGTTTTTAATTTCTTTCTTTATTTCTTCCTTGACTAGGTTATCATTGAGTAGAGCATTGGAACTAATTTTTCTAATATGCTATCACTAGTTGGGGGCTAAGTATTCTAGCATAACCAATGTCACATACACCATTAGTTGACTGCTAACTGTTGGCAGTGAGGCTCAAGTTCTGGACTGGCAAACACAGCTGAGATTCCAGATGAAGTGAATAATGCCACCACCATAAAGGCCTTTGGAACAAAACTCAAGAGAGGTGGAAGTTCTGTGCCTCTATCACAAGGCCTGCCACCAATTCACAGGGCAGCCCAGCAGGGTAGATCGGACAGATTTTAATACTGAAACATGAAGAGAGGATGGAGGTCAAAGCTACAGACAGCTGATGCGATGATCTACAACAGGAACAGTATGCTGGAACCTGAAGACAAAAAAGGCTTCACCACTCTGGGATGATTATTTATTCAACAAATAGTCTGACTGAGTCTCACAACATGCCTGGAATAATTCAAGGACCTCTGCATGAGAACTGTGTGCCCTCTACCCTGCGTAAGCACTTTTCTAAAAGGAGACTGTGTGGTTCTCATATAGTTAGTAATTTCTTAGCTAAATACTATAAATTTCTGAGAGTCTCAGCAGCTATCAATGATCCTTTAAGACTTGAGTATAAGCATGGTATTCATTTTCACATTCAAAGTTTGATTCTCCTTGAATTGTGAGCATTTATGATCAATGAATAGAGTTTATGAGCAACACATAGTGTACTTTGCTTCCCTTCCATGTTTAATGAAACCATTAATCTCTGTAACCTCCACCCACAAGTCATGTTGCATGGAATTCATGAAAAATTGCAGATTACTTGGCCTAATATAAAATATGTGGGCTATAAAAGTTTGCTTTAGTACCCTTTAACCACGAGCCAAAAATATTCAGAACCAGTTATGTCCTTTTCACACTGTTGGACCTCACAGAAATGCTGAGAATGGAATGTTAAGGGGAAAACTTTGTTTTGATTAAATATGTACATAAATATGAGTTACTGCTTAAACTCAGACAGAATTATTAAAGATAAATGAGTGAAAAGTAGGGACTGGTATATACACAAGTATCTGGGTTATGCATGAGGGAGGGTTTAATTTTTTCTACCAGAGTAGAAAAACATTGGAAGCACGAACTGGGCTCAAACAGTCACAATGTAGAAGTGAAGAGATACATAATAAATGCATGATATTGGTAAGTATGGGTGAAGGAGAATATATATTTAGCAATGCTAATATGAATTGGTACAACCATTATATGAGGTGATTTTTTAAAATCAAGAACCTTTAAAGTATTCATACATTTGACAAGTGTTTTCACCTCTAAAAGTATATCCTGAAGAGTATCCATAAATATTTATATCAAGACTGTTCATCTTGACCATGAGCTGGAGAGATGGTTAGGAGTACATACCATTTTTATAAGGAACCAGAGTTTGGTTCCCAACATCCATATTGCGCAGCACACAGCTATCTGTAACTCTAGTTCCACGGTATCTGATGTGTCTGGCTACCATAGGCACCTGCATTCACACACACACACACACACACACACACACACACACCCCTACACACGGGCGCACACACACATATACCAAATGGTCATCATTATTAGAAACAGTCCTGATGTCTAGCAAGAGGAAACAGATGAAGTTGCACAGTGTCTGGAGAGGGGTATAATATATTTTTAATATAGAAGAAAACCTGTTGTGAGAAAAACTATCATCTTAATTATGAAAAGTACAAAACATGACTATTAAGAAAAGACTAAGAGGATGAAAATTATTAACCTAGGGAGTTTTTTGGTATGTGTTAGCGTGTCAATACTACATTCTCCAGAAATTCCACTCTGAGCAACTCTTGTCTTTTCACTTTCTGATAGGATATGAATGCTAAATTACTATGGATTAAAAAGAAAATACTTATTTTATTTTAATTTTGCATATACAAGTGAGTGTCAGAGTGTATGTGTGAATAGCATGTGTGTGTGTAAGGGGGGAGCTGCCAATGGACCCCGAGGAATGCATCAGATACAGTGGAACCAGAGTTATAAGATGTTATGAACCAAACTCGGGTCCTCGGCAAGACCTGCAATGGAGCTTAACTACTGAGCCAAAAATAATGCTTGACTTCCAAAACATGACAAAACGGTGTTCTTGAAACAGACAGTATTACTGGAGTTCCATTCTGGGCTTCCCTGTCTTCCACGCCATCTAGAGAACCCAGAAGTGAAGAAAACAGAATTACAGGTCACCAACCAGCCTTTAATAGGGACAGTCTGAGCAAAGGAAGCTCTTTAGAGGAAGGTGATCACTTGCTTTGTTCTTAGGCCCCGAACTTCCATTCTTTAGCCTCCCAAGTGCAAATTAACCAGGAAACCCACACCAAGTAGGTTTACCAGTTATCCGTATATGTATCAGTGGGTTAAATGAACTTCAGTGTTAGTATTCTTTCAGATTCCCTTTCCTCCTGCACCTTATTTGCTTTTTCACTCTATCAAGACTTCCTAAAAGTCTCATTAGATGAATGAGTTTTAACGGGCAAGAGAAAAACAAAGAAAAGACCCACCACATGCCTCTTCTTCCCCTTCAAAAATAAATAAGTACAAAGACCCTTCTGTGAACAGCGCCATTTTATTTATTTATTTAAGTTTATTTTTTGCAGACTGTCTCTTTTTCCTTTCCTTTTCTAAAATATGTCACAGTCAGTTTGTGAAAACCAGAGTTAGCCATGGCTGCCTGTCCTATGCTGTCTCCCATCTGTGCCCTGTACTGTGTTCTGCAATATATTTAGAGTGCCGCAATTCATAGCACTTCACATGCTATTTCAAGAGGGGCTGGAAAGTCAGATAGAAGAGCAGAGCCACTGATCAGGACTTCTCTCTGAACATGGCTAGCTCTTCTCAGCTCTCAGAAATTAGGTATATTTGGGGGACATCTAGAGAACAGATGGCCAGGGAAGGCAACACGCCCATGTGATAATTAGTCAACACAGGCAAATTGGCCATTTTAGAAACTTGGAGTAGAATTTTGCTTGTTTGTGCCACTCTAGGAAAAACACTTTGGTTAGAATGCACAGGGCTGGAAAATGTGCAAAAATGTCATTATAGTTGATAAATCCCAGCTCAGCTGATCACCAATTCACTAAAGATTGCTTTGCAAACAGGTCGAAAGAGAGGGCCTTTGCTTCTTTGTTTGTTTTAAGCTTGAAATTAATTTTAAAAAATTGAAGTTGAAGTTTGTAAACACTCACCTATGTTAATAATACTTAGAAATATGTTCTTATGCTAGAAAGAGAAAAAATTTAATTATGCAATTATGCCAAACTGCATCCTCTTTGCTCACTGGATTTGTGCCCTGCCATTGTTGATCAAATTTTCTGGATCCTTTGCTGGCCTAAGATAGGGTGCCATTTGCCACAGTACTTTGTAGCTCACACACATCAGTTAAATATTGAATGAATGAACTTCTAGACTTCTAGATGGGTAAGACTGATCATGCTGGGTTTGCACAACGTTGTTCTTCTGTATCTCCATGAATTTTTACTTGAATGTTTACTGGAAAATTGGTTTGTTTGTGGGTAGCATGTTTCTATCTTTCTAATCCTTCTGATTGTCTCACTTGATTGACTATCTTTGCTCTCTTCTGTAGATGGCTGGCCATACTTCCCAATGTGTGGTGTGCTCTGCTATGAACCCTTCTTAGGTGACCTGCTTTCCCCCATCTTTAACTCTGTTTTCTGCTTGGAGGAACTATGTTCTCAGTTCTTACAAAGGAGGTTCTTTGTTCTTCTTAGACTTCTTTTTATGTCATCATAGCTGTCTATATGCAACTTCCAAAATCTTCCAGTCATCATTCATGGATGGGAAAGTATTAGCTCCCTCCCACTGATGCTTCTCCTTCGAGTTTGATTTAGAGTCAGGCTGCCTGGACTTAACCTCCAGCTGGGTACTTTAACTAACTGTCGTAGATCCGGGGCATTCGGTTTACTTTACCTCTTCGTTGTTTAACCTCTGCCCCTCAGTTTATCTGTAAAATTGAAATAATTAGTATCAAACTCATGAGATTATTTTAAGTAAAATATAAGCCATTACGTATATTACCCTTATAACAATTACAACAGATACTAGCAATTATTGTTACTGTTTTATAATGTATTGGCTTTGGAAGAAGTCATTTTTATAGTTTCAGAAATCTTTAGAATCTTTCTCTGGCCTCTGGGGAAAGTTTGTCCTTTGAAGAAAGAATATTCACACAATCCTGAATTTTTGTTGATTTTTATTGTTGAATATTGTTGATTTTCTCTAAGATACCATTGATTAGTGGTCAGTTCATTTTCCTTTTTAGACTTAGCTCCAAAAATACCATTTATGCAAATAGAAGTAAACATTTTCAGGGGAAAAGTTAGAGTTCTTATTTAACCCTATGCTGTTCTGTTGAAAGGTTTAGTATATAAATCACATTTTCTCAACCATATGCATTATGACTTTATTCATAATAGCCAGAGGCTACAAACAGCATAGCTGTCACTCAGTAGAAGAATAAAGAAAATGTGGTATATTGGTATAATAGAGTATTATTCAACTGTTAAAAAATGACATGAAATTTACAGGTAAATGGATAGCACTAGAGAAAAATCATCCTGATTGAAGTGACCCAGACCCAGATAAATATCCAATTATACATGGATATTAGCTGTTGAAGTAAATTATCACCAAACTATCCATAGACCCAAAGTGGCTAGGTAAAGAGGAGAGATCTCAGGGTTCCTGGGAGTGGGGAAATAGAATACAGGTAGACTTGGGGAGAGGACAGTAGGAGTGGCGTGGGGAAGATCAGGTAAGGAAAAGATGGGATGGAGTGAGAAAGTGTCAGGAAAGATGGCTAGAGTTGGGGACATTTGCGGGATTGTATGAAAATCTAGTGTATGGGAGATACAGAGTCCCAACTGGCTATCTCTTGTCACCAGGTGATGCTTCCAAATTTAAAAAAAATCACATTTTTGATATATAGTGTATGTTTGCATGAGAGGCCACCTCTTGAGAAGGCTCTAATTAGAAATGTTTGGATTAAGGATACATGTCAATATTCACTGACATTTATTTGACTAAATGTGCCATTCTAAAACTCCAAGGCTTCTCCAATAGAGAGCTCAGTGTTTTCATGATCACCAAAGTGTTAAAAATCACACTGTGGGGATGGGCGACTGAGAATGGGGTAATTCACCAGCCTGTGAAGGACACTTCAATGCTGAGAACTACTTTGAAGAGCAGAAATGCCCAAAATACCTTAGCTGTGGCACAGGAGCCTAGATACATGGGTTATGGCTTCTTACCTGTTGGAATTTATCAATAGATGGCCTTTCAGAGCCTGATCATTTTTTCTTCCTTGGAACATGACTCATCCTTATTGACTTGCCATTCATCATGCTGATTGCTACTAGATTCCAGTTTCTCTGGCCCAGAGTTCCACTGTTTCCTCTATTCTAAGCGGCGACACTGCCATGGTTTCCTCTTCCATGGTTTGCCCCTGGCTATGTCCAGGACCTGCCTGTCATGGACTATCTGTCTAAGGAACTTCATATCTAAGCAAGAGAAGCAGGGGAAGACACTTGATCTTTTACCTCCAGACACCATAGTTGTGGTTAGGCAGTGAACTATCCTCAGGGGGATGCTGGTTTGACTGAAATGGTTTGAATTTTAAAAGCAGTGCTGTGTGTTGGAATATTAACATGATAGATGAGTCTCTGGAGCAGAGTCTAAGAAAACGTTAAAGCAAAAGCTTTTAGGAATAAAATTTAAGCTCTTTAGAGTTGTCAGTCGGAGAAAAAAATGGCGGTAATTCTTCAAAAAGGAAGCTGTGCATAAATGTACAAGTTGACACCTGGATGTAGTTTGATGCTCTTCCCTAAAACAAATGCATAAAGAATTTCTCTTCATCTGTGCATCCTAAGAGGAGTGCTAGTAAATCCTGGTTTCCTTTGTGGGATCTTTAAGAAGTGAATAACATTTTAGCCATCATTCCTTCAACTAGTGTTGTATTCAGTACATGTCAGCTCCTATTCCTAATATTGGGGAATCCATCAGTGAACCTCATGCAAATCTTGGCTTATGGAGTATATTAATTAACTTTTCTTATTACTATTGCAAAATATCTGGCAGAAACAACTAAAAGGTATGGAAGATTTATTTTAACTCATGGACTTGGAGATTTTCCAGGGAAAACATGATACCAGAAGTAGTTAGGTATCCTTAGGAGCACGAGACAGCTTGGTTGCATCCTAGCAGCTAAGTAGAGAAAAAGTGGGACCAAAATCAGAGGTATGTATAGCCTCCCAAGCCCTGTTCTTGATGGCCTATATCCATCAGGACCCATGTGCCAAACCTTATAACCTCAGCTCCAGTAGTACCAGCTGGGAAGCAAGTTCTCAATGCCTAGTGGGTAATGTTCCAGATTCAAGTCATAAAATGGATGGGAGAAACAAAGACAAACTAAGAAAGCCATTGGCATCACATGAGAAGACATGATTTCTATTGTAGAAGAAGCATGAAGGAGTTTAGACTAACAGGGTTTACTGGGAAGGGTATTAAACATTATCTTGAAGTCTCTCTTTACTGTGCTGCTAACTACCTTCTTGTTGTGGCCCTCAAAGAGTCTTTCCTCTGTAAGTGTGCAGATTGATCTCTCTTGTGAATTCGGCATGCTTTTTTTTTTTTTTTTCAGGAACATCAGTTGGACTGAATTCAAATCTACCTAGTCTCATTTCAGGGAGATCATCAGACCCACCCTTGCAGGGTAGAGCATGGAATGCTATCCACAGAAGAACCTTTTGAGCTGAATTATAAAGAGTGAATGATAATTGACAGAGGAGGCAGAACTGTGGCCTGGAAAGGGAAAGACGCTATTTGTAGCATTATCTGAATCTTAGGGCGAAGCAGAACTTGGTAAATTCATGGATGTAGAGCACAATTTGATTGAAGCTTTGAGTTTGGGGTCTAGATGGGTTGAGGCAAGGTGTGGACATTATTGAAAGAAATTGAGCAGTAAGTGTATTATGTTTCCCCATTCCTCCCATATGAGTCTGTCTGTCTGTCTCTGTCTCTCCCCCATATCTCTCTCTCTCTCTCTCTCTCTCTCTCTCTCTCTCTCTCTCTGTGTGTGTGTGTGTGTGTGTGTGTGTGTGTGTGTGTGTGTGTGTGTGTTAAGGGAGTGCACATATTTAGATTCTGGAAAGAGCTCATATATAGATAGATGTTTGGTTGCTATAGAATATAAATGAAAGATCCAACAACTCCTGTGATCATTTTAAAACCTTAAAATTACATTTCCAAAGTTACTAAGAGAAGATGTCTTAATTCCAACATCTCCATAATTTTAGCTTCATGCATAAATTAGTGAAGACGTGGACTTGTTCACTAAATTCTGAATTCCTTTGGGGATGGCAATGTTTAGGGATGTAACATACTACATACCTGTATCTGCATTTTCCCCATGCTCTAACTGTACTGTGATGTGACATTGTAGTCTTTGATAGAGACATTAGCAAGTACAGTTAAGTGGAGACTTAGGAATGCTTCCTGCCATTACATACTAGCCCTAATATCAAAGCTGCTCATGGGTATATTTTTATGAGCCTGCTAGGTTTCTGTTGAATAGAAAAGATTTGAAAGTAAGATGGAATCTTTACGATAGTTGACAAAACAAATTATCAGACACATGATGATATAAACAGGACAGATATGAACAAGTTGTTGTTGGTGATGCCAGATACCTAGGGCAGGGGGCCAATGGGTACCAGGTATTCAGGAGGTAGAACAAGCCTGGTGGGTTGGCAACATGAGCCAGCAAAGTTATGTAAGACTGCAGTGTGATTGAAAAGTGTGGTTTCATTAGCCACACTGGGGAAGTGATGTCCTTAGGAAGCTAATCTTTGACCCATTGAAATGAGGATATCAATGTGGTTTTGGAGCAGTGGGAACATTTTAGAAATGTGTGCAGATGATATCCTTTTTAGTACATCTAAGAGCAAGATCTGGACCCCCTCCCTTGTGGAAGAGACCAGCACATCAGAGGGTGAATGTTAACTGCATGGAACATTGCTCTATGGAAATTTTAGGGTGATCATTCATTGCAAATACAGAGTCCTTGTTTCCACCCATGATGTCCCAGTCGGTTGTAATTGCAAAGAATTCATTCCTGGGGTAAGCTGGGTGAACATATCAGACAAGAAGCAAGGTCTTGTTTTCAAGAACGCATTTTATATCCTCAGTGCAAAACATTCCTGATCACTAACCCTCAAAGAATTAGACTTTTCCAAGATGCCCCAACAGCTCTCTGAACTTTGGGCTCAGACTTTTTTAATGAACAACTACCATATTCACATTCTGAATTTAAGAATAGAAGCAGCTGAAACGCATAAGGCTGAATTCATCCATTTTCCAAAGCTAAGAAAACAAGCACACTGTCGAGAGGCTCTGTCAGAGCTCTGAGCGCTATAATGAAGCATCTGTCTTCTACCTGTTTATGTCCTGCCTGGTTCTTCCCAGTGTGGAGCAAAGTACTTTTCTAAAGACAGGCAATCATGTTCATCACAGAGGGAGGTCTTTACCTGAAACAAGAAATCTCTTCACCATTCTCCCTCCTTTCCTTTTTCTCTCCCTCCTTCTCCTCTGTTTCTAGGTCCTTGTGAAGTCTCTCACCTCCTGGACGTACTTGATAAGAAATACTAACAGTCCAGGACTCTGACACTGGCAACCACGTACGAATCCCTTAATTCTGGATAGTTGCCAGAAAAGAACAATAATTCTTACACATTTTTTATGGCACTGGAACTTTTTTTACAAGCCCATAATACTATCATTGAGACATAATAAAGCCATGAAAGAGAATAAGGAAGAATTAATGAGAAAGATGAAGTGCTTTCCATGTTTTATAGTATAATAATGGGAAGAAAATATTAACTTGGGAAGTGGAGGAGACGGCTCAGTTAGTAAAGTGCTGTCGTACAAGCGTGAGGGCCTAAGTCCGGAGCACCCCTGAGAAGCCAGGTGCTGTGATGCAAGCCTGCAGTCCTACTATGGAGAAGGCAGAAAGAAGAGGATCCCTGTGGCTTGGTGAGTAGTTCACAGTCTAGTTGAATTGGTGGAGCTCCAATTTCAATTAAAAAAATAGGAGAGCAATTGAGGAGGACATGAGGACATCAGATGTTGATCTCTGGGTTCCACATGCACACACACACACACACACACACACACACACACACGCATGCACGCAATACATATACACATATACGTGTTGATCTGTATTAAGTGATCGACTCTTTAAAAGTAAAGGACGGCATTCAGAACCTTGAAATTGTTGATAACCCCAAGACCAACTGGCACATTGAGAAATATGGTTTTCATTGTTGATGAAATATTTATTCCTGAGAGACCTCTCCCATAGTCTCCTGAATGCTGGCCTTTGCTTTGAAAATGTCACTAATTTAATACAGCTTTGTGTGTGTGTGTGTGTGTGTGTGTGTGTGTGTGTGTGTGTGTGCATGTGTACATGTGGATCCCAGAGATCAACATCTGGCACCCTCTTGAATCATTCTCCTCTTTATGTTTTTACTCAGAATCTCTCATTGAAATTGGAACTCACCAATTCAGCTGGACTGTCAGTTTACACAAGGAAAGAATTGATACTGAAGTGTTTGGGGTTTTGTTTATTTGGAGCTGTGGCTTTTGTGGTATCTTTGTGTTGAAGGCAACTATAAGGATTTTTCATACAAATACGAACCCTCATGTATTGATAATCCATGTCTTGTTGTAGCTGTCATCAGTAAGACCATCTAACATTTGAGGCTTTAACTTTGCATCCCACCGCCCAATCCTTCATTCACGAGACACCTAAGATTTCTCGGTATTTCTTATGTATGTTTTTCTCATGGAAATTTCTACCGCCAAATATTAAGAACCTAAAATGACAAGGTTTTTATGTAGAGTGGAAAGCAGAGGCTCTGGCTGCTATTACATAGGAGGGGTAGCTGCAGAAGGCACCAGGGAGCCTTTTAAAGAGAACAATGAATGCAGAAGTCTGGAAGTGCTTCTCGATTTTACTGCTGTTCATGCCTGTTTTGTCTGAATATTAGCTTTCAAAGGACAAATGCCTCTGTCACATTAGGCCTTGGAAACATTAACACTACTTTACCAATGCAATTTATGGTAATATAGCAACTTAATGGTGGGGAAAGGGGAGACATTATTTTTGTCATTACTTAACTCCTAGATTTGATTTGAAAAGCAACAATGTGTTTATTGGCCACGTCCCAGCACCGGAGACTGCCTGGAAATGCCTTTGACTGCATATGGAAATCACTAGTTTATGGAAGTGTTGAAATCATATTCCCCAAAGTGATGCCTTCCAAACTTGGTTGCACATTACAACCTCCTGGGGAGCATAGGCCATACTACAAAGTAATTAAATCAGAATCTGTGAGAGCATGGTCAGGGTGTCAATGTTTTTAAAGCTCCCAGGTGATTATCCTGGCCAGCCACAGTTGTGAACTGATACTTAAAGGAAATGGCCAGATTGGGAGCTGGTTCATTAGGACTTACAGCTAATAGTGGCCAAGCCAGTTGGGGCTCAGGCACTCTTGGTCAGATGTCATGAAATGTGGTTGACCATTTCTGTTTGATATGTGCAGGGCTTCAGACTATTTTAATGAGAACTGAGTCTTTCTTTCCACTAATATTCTGACAGTTGTCAAGTACTTGAAATATTTTGTGCATTGCAAAAGGTTCATATATATATCCCAGTCCTCACATCATCCCTACAGCACAGTTGTTATATTGGGAATATATCTATGCTAGGAGTGAGATCACAAAGACAAGGAAAATATGTCTTGCCTAAGATTGCTCAGCTGGGGGGGGGGCTGGGGATTTAGCTCAGTGGTAGAGCGCTTACCTAGGAAGCACAAGGCCCTGGGTTTGGTCCCCAGCTCCAAAAAAAAGAACCAAAAAAAAAAAAAAAAGATTGCTCAGCAGGGACGTAAACCCAGCCCCCTGTGCTCTTCGAGAGTTCATGCTTCAAGGCATGAGAGACAGTCCAGACCTGTCCTATGGGACAAATATTTTCTGAGCATTTACTGGAGTGACACAAGTTCATGGTGTTCGGGCCTCTCTTCTTTTATTTGTGTTCTCATTAAGGTGCTAAGGTAACAGCTCTGCATAGTGACTGTCAGAAAAAAAATGATTTAAAATCAATTGCTTTAGAATAACAATTCTTGTCAGATGGCCTGAAGTACTAACTGTCTGATATTAGCCTTTATAACAACTTAGCTGTTTAGTTTTGTATAGTAAAAAAAAAAAAATAATTTGCCCCAGGGATTAAAATATGGTGTTTAATTTAAAAGTTTGCAGAAATTGCTTTATCTTTCTTTTATACCTTTAGAGATCTATTTTTATTTTATGTATATTGGTGTTTTGCCTGCATGGATGTCTGCACCATATGCACACAGTGCCGGAGAGGGCAGCAGATTTCCCTGGAACTGAAGTGTCAGAGTTGTGAGCTGCCATTTGGTGCTGGGAATGGAATTCAGGTCCTTTGCAGAAGAAAGCAGCCAGTGTTCTTACCACCACCTCCAGCTCTGTCCTCCATTTCAGGTTTCTCTTACCATCCCACTATAACTATAAAACATATTGTTTATATTTCAATTCTTTTCAAACTGCGGTTTGTTCTGTGGCCCTGGTTATGTTTGTAGGATTGCTTGAAGATGTGTGTTTTATGCTACTTAGGGGGACATATTTCCCAACTGTTGATTAGATCTCACTTGGTGATATCTTCAGGGTGCTTCTCGACACTATGTTTAATGTCTCTGTCTGTTGCTCTCGTCAGCTTTTAGTTTTTATTTTATGTATATATGTTTAACATTGTTTCCCTTGGTAAATCATTCTTTTCATTATTTTATGATGAATGTTTTATCTTTATATATAAATATTCTTTGTTCTAAATTTTCTTTATAAAAGTATTGTTCACCACTTTCCCCATAACATACCTACATCACTGAATTTGAAGTAAATTCCTTGTAATCATCCTGCTGTGGCAATGTTTTCTTTTTTGCCTAGTGAGCTATTATTTACTTGTGGGTGTATGTGCCTGTGCATTCGCAGGCACACATGTTTGTGTAGATGTATATGCCATGTGTCCAGTGGTTGCAGAGGCCACAGCTCAACCTCGCTTGCTGTTCTTCAGGTGCTATCCACCTTGTTATTTGAGACGGGGTTTCTTTCTAGCCTGGAACTTGCCAAATGAGTGAGTCTAACTTGGCAAGTTCTGAGCTGCGTGAGTCCCAGCTGTCTTGACAGCATCCTCATTACAAGCATGTACTTCCATGGCAAGTCTTTTCAGTTCTGGGGATTTAATTCTGTTCCTCCTGGTTGCATGGCAAGCACTTATAAGACATCTTTCCCCCTAACCCTTTTTCTTTTAATTGAGATATATATATATATGTGTGTGTGTGTGTGTGTGTGTGTGTGTGTGTGTGTGTGTGTGTGTATTGATATATATATGTATATATTGACATACATATATCTTAAGATAATTATTAACATATTAGTATCTTTCTTTGGGTTTACTAGCCACAGAATGGAGGCACACTTTCATTGAAAAGCTATATTCTCTGACAACCTTATGACATGTGAGCATGTTATACTCAGAACCTTTATATTACATGATACCTGAAATCAAAGGTATAATGTTACACCAACATCATCACATAGTTTTCATACATAAACCAAGTGACTAAAATAAATACATTTTCATTGAGAACTTGTCAAAAGGACTGTCTTTGTTGACAGCGTGGCCAAAATACAAGTTCATTATCATCTACTTGAAAACTTTTCTAGGCTAAATTAAATGTGGCCATGAGAAACTGCATGGGATTTTGGTGTCTCAACCAATTCCTTGTTGCTGTGCTTGTGGATTTAAAACTTTCATTCTGAGGAAAGTGAAGGTGGACCAAGTGGGACAGTGGTACCTGTCCACCTCCATGTAGAGGTTGAGTGGTATCATGTTCTGTATAGTATGTCATAACAACCTATTAATAAAGCTGAGTACACAGTTATAATGGTACATTTCTTACAATGTTGGCATAATATTAAAGCTTCAGTTTTCACGTTTTATGTAATGTAATAGTTCTTAGCATACCACAAATAAATACCTACCATAATGTTTGTCAGATAATATAAGAAAAACAAAACTTCTACCCATCAGTGCTCTAGCAATAACGCCTAAATTGCAGATTTGCCAGAATTTAATGGCTGGATATCACCATTTTCATGTGCTAACATATTCTATGGGATGGGGAATTCAGAAGAGACAGACAAGGGTGGCATGACCCTACTCCAGGGTGTCTAGAAAGCTTAGAAGAGTAGGAGAGGACTTGCCATCTAGGGGTTAAAATAACCTGAAACATTGTTTGCTCCCAGATCTGGTACTTGGACTGTAGGGACATAGAATCAGGAGTATCCCCATGTGACTTGTCCATGTCTTATGCCTTGATACTTGTCCTCAGGCTACTGGAACAGGTTCCATAACATTCCAGGCTCCAAGAGAAAATTGTCCAGCAAAGAAGGTGGGCACTATATCCTCCCTGCTCAAAGCACAGTCAGATCTCAGGGAAGACAGAAATCAGAAATCTTTTGTGATGGGCACATTGTCAAAGGGTCTGGAGGTCATGATTTATTTGAGGAAAAAACTAGAAAATATACTTACTACCAAAATAGGCTAAATATTATCAAATTCTATGAATTCACTTGTTTGAAAAAACTTATTAAATTAGCATCTGAAAACTGAAGGTACAGTGTTATGTTTGTGTCATGTGAAATGGCTTAATTTTTCAGTGCACTTGGTAATCATGTCATGCTAATGAAGTGACTACAGAGATTTTGTACAGGTACTACTCCAATTTTGAAATAGTCTTCTGGCTTGTTGCCAGGTTGTGAGTACTAAAAAATGTTACTGTTTAATCCCTGTACTCTACAAATGTGGAAACTGGGCCTTTTGGGATAGATTTCACCCAAAGTCATAGAACAAGTAAAAGACAGAATAAAATTTAAATTCTCTTTGCCCCATCCTAGCATGGTTTATAAGAACTTTCCCTGGCTTTGTCACCACATGACCGCATGACCAAAAGATAGTTTGGCATCCTGGATGAATTTTTTTAATGTTCAATAAGAATAATCCTTTTTGGGTGATAGACCTTCCATTTGCCAATATTCAGTGTTTTAACTGAATCCTGCTATGCTTCATACCCCAAAGGAAAGATGATTTTTATCTTATTCTACTGTTTTGTATTTTCTGTTGAATCAATGTGCCTGTCAGCACATGTACATGCATTCGAGTTTGTGTGTGTGTGTGTGTGTGTGTGTGTGTGTGTGTGTGTGTGTGTGTGTGTGTGTGTAAGAGGTAGGGCACAGGAACAGAGGGAGTGAGAATGTGAACACATGTGAGTTTGTAAAGACTGGAGGGAAGTGAGGCTCAGGACTCAGGCTTCTGATAGATCATTAATCTCCATAGAAGCTACTTAAAGCCGTCATGCTGAGTAGACATACTTTTCTATGATCTTAGTCACTCTTCTTAGTCACTCTTCTGTTGCTGTGAAGACACATTCTGACCAAGACAACTCTTACAAAAGAAAGCATTTATTTAATTGGGGCTGGCTTACAGTTTCATAACGTTAGCCCATTATCACAATAGTGGAAATCATGGCAGCACACAAGCAGGCGTGGCGCTAGAGAAGGAACTGAAAGAGGAAGAACTAGATCCTCAGGTAGCAGAAAGACATGGCAACGCTGGGCCGGCTTGGGCTTTTGAAACCTCAAAGCCAACCCCTAGTTTCTCCAACAAGGCCACACCTCCTAATCCTTTCCAAATAATGCCACTTCTTGCTGACTAAGAATTCAAATGCACATCCCATGGGGGCCATTTTTATTCAAACCACCACAGCACTTTTATCAACTTAACATTTACATTGTTATAGGTTATATTTCAGTTATAGTAGATTTCAAAATATTTAAATAAAATACCTAAACCAATGTCAAATGAAGCCAACAAGCCCTATGGTGTCGAATGATGAGGCATCCTCTATGATTTTCACGAGGTTTTCTATGATCTGTAACCTTTCAGGTATCTCCATTCCATATCATTACTGTATAAAATTATACCTGTGGGTGCTGAAGAGATGGCTCAGTGGTTAAGAGCACTGACTGCTCTTCCAAAGGTCCTGCGCTCAATTCCCAGCAACCACAGGGTGGTTTACAACCATCTGTAATGGGATCTGATGCTCTCTTATGGTGTGTCTGAAGACTACGATAGTGAACTCATATACGTAAAATAAATAAATAATGCTTTTTTAAAAAGAAAAAAGAAATATGCCTTGTTTCTCTCCTAGGCTTTCTGGACTTCCATGGGTTTCTGAATGTTGCATATGCTGCTTCTATACTCTCATATTTTCTGGTCATCCCATGTTGTTTGTATGTTGTACAACTCAACCTGTTCAAACATTTCCATGTCTGGGTGGCCTTTAAGGAATATTTCCATCAGGGCTGTGATGTTTAGTCCCCAGACCCAGCTGAAGTGCCATGACAGAGGGATTTAGAAGTAGAATTAGTGGATTAACAGAGCAATTCTATTCATCACCATCTTACCTTCTCCTAGTGTCCTTGTGAATTTAGAATACTCATAAGGAATGATACATTATCCTATTGTATTTAAATGCCACTAGTGTTTAAGCCACACCTTACAACTTCTTTTCCTCCATCTTTATGAACCTGGGTATTTCTTATTTACATTACAATTGTTATTCCCTTTCCCAGTTTCCAGGCCAACATTCCCCTAGCCCCTCCCCCTCCCCTTCTATATGGGTGTTCCCCTCCCCATCCCCCCCCCCCAATTACCGCCCTCCCCCAAACAATCCCATTCACTGGGGGTTCAGTCTTGGCAGGACCAAGGACTTCCCCTTCCACTGGTGCTCTTACTAGGCTATTCATTGCTACCTATGAGGTCAGAGTCCAGAGTCAGTCCATGTATAGTCTTTGGGTAGTGGCTTAGTCCCTGGAAGCTCTGGTTGGTTGGCATTGTTGTTCCTATGGGGTCTTACAACTTTTTCTGTTAGGAAGTAGGTGTTTAGGGAAGAGTATGAGCAACTGGGTCTACAATTAAGCTTTGCTTGATGATTTCTCAAGTTGGTGTGGGCATCAATTTCTCTACTTCTTGTGTGACATACTGAAACCAACAAGGACAACACCTTCTTGTACTTGCTCAGAAATTTCACAGCATTTGTCCATTGAATATGATAATAACTATTCATTTTTATTTTCTGGCACTGAAGACTCAAATGTTAAAACAGTGATTTCTAAAAGATGGTATCCCACCCTATGATGGTTTGAATAAAAATAACCTACATAGGTTCACATTATTTGAATGCTTGGTCCTTACTCAGTGGCATTGCTTGAAAAGGATTAGGGGTGTTTCCTTGTTGAGGTAGGTGTGGTCTTGTTTGAGGAATTATGTTGCTGAGAGGGAGTGTTAAGGTTTTGGAAGCATAAGGCAGGCCCAGTCTCTGTCCCTGTCTCTGTCTCTCCCTTTTCCTGCCCCAACTCTCTCTGCCTGCTGCCTATGGTGCAGAATATAAAATTCTTCAGCAATATGCTTTCTGTCTCCATCATACCAACACCAATGATGATCATGGACTAACTCTCTGAAACTTTAAGGAAGCCCCCAATTAAAAGCTTTCTTTTAAAAGTTGTCTGGGTCATGGTGTCTTCTCACAGTAACTTAGACATATTGCTAATTTGAAAGGTATATTTTGTAGCCCAGGAACTTGTATTTTTTTAAAGCTTACCAATTTCTACTGGAAAAGATGAGTTCCAGTCAGCTAATATCTATTATGGCAGAAAATTATAATGTATGTTCTAGACTTACTATTTATATTATAATCTTTCTCTGATTGTAGCTTATCTATGTTTAGAAATTCTTCAGAATACACATACATTTCCCTCCAAATGGCCAGTGGATTCAATCTTATATCTTATTTGTAAAACTAAAATGAACTCCTATCACTAGCTAATTAAATGACTCAAACATGAGAGATGTAATTTGTAACTTTTTTTTGAAGCACAAAGCAGTTGATGTTGATGCTTTGAGGGTTCAAAAGGATCCAATTCTTGAAACCTGAAAGTAGAAATCCTGGGCCATTAAGTAGCTTGTTTAAGGTACAAAGGACTAAACTGAGACTGTGTGGCATGGATGTTGACCAACCTCAGAAGTTTGTCTGGAAGAGGCAGTGTATCTGGTA
The DNA here is from genome assembly GCF_021556685.1 of Rattus norvegicus. NCBI lineage: Eukaryota > Metazoa > Chordata > Mammalia > Rodentia > Muridae > Rattus > Rattus norvegicus. Next base: position 27,370,125 of record NC_141549.1, read on the forward strand.
GAGGAAAGTGATCTATTCTATTAGTGATTGTGAGCAAACATACAATTATATGATATGGGAATTTTGCTAGCCAGTATGGATGATTAAAGAGGAAAGTGCTAAGAAAAAAATGCAAGTGACAAAGGTTTTAGAACCAATAATTCAAAAATTTCAGGTAATATTATAAATTAAAAGTGAATTTTACAAACAACACTTTAAAATTTGCTGTATTATTGTTGAAATTTTACATTGATTCTGATAGTATACCGACTAATATATATTATAAAGCTCTTAAAGCAACAGAAAAAATCTTAACTGCAACAGTAGGAAAAACATCTAATTCTACAGTAGCAATTTTAAAAAACATCTGCAATTGTAGTCTGTCTTCAAAAGACTTGAAGCCAGCACAACAATCAGATATGCTTTTTCTGATGGTCTATGTGACTAAAGAAATTAGACATTCAGTGACTAATGGCACAGCCTAGAATGACAGGACAGCAGCAATGGCACTTATCATGTGAGTGCTGGCATTGCTGAGTACTGCTTATCCACCAGATTTGCATATATCATACATATTGATTTAATATTCATAGTATCTCTTAGAAGAATGATATAGTACTATTAACCACATCTGAAAGACAAATAAATATTGATATCAAGAAATCAATAATAAATTATCTTATTTTTAAGGTTTAATTTTATGACTGGCTTTCTGATACACTTTAGAGAGTTGGTTCGCTTTTTGAAGCATCATAATTGTTTTCTTTTCTTAAAGTCAGTTGCTATGATAAAGAACAGAAAGGCACTAAAAGTCATCTTGTTTATGGTAATGTTGATCTACTTGGAAGAACTGAACCATGACATGGCTCTTAAATTCACAATTGTATGTCCAGCCATCTGTGAACACATTGTTTATAACCTTGATTAAGTTACTAATTTCAACCTTCAAAGGGTTCCAGTCACCCAGATGCAACAAGAAAAAGCTTCTATATTTGAGAAACACTTTGAAAAATCAAGATAGTATTTGTGAACATGGTTGGAAAGCCAGATATGAGTCAGCGTAAATGTAAATCTCAGTTAAGACATGCATCTGCTATTTTGGTAACCAGTTGGGTGGATAGAAGTATGTAGACAAGGTCATTGTTGGGCACAGACAACAGTTTGGTCACACATCCCTTGGGCTTTGATCTTTTGAGTCCTGCTTCTGGCTGATACTCTCTTCTTAAGTTTTCTGCTTTTCCATAGCATCCTGAGAAGATGGATGTGCTGCGTTTTCAGAGAAAGTCTTGGCAGCTGTTCGCAAGTAAACTTTACTAATGGCAACTCTTTCTTCCCTTCCATGATTGTTTAGTCAGGAAATTCCAAAGGACTCTCCGGTGTCTCCATCTCATCTCTCTCTACCTGACTTCTTTGACTTCAATTATTCTATGTGTACATTTGTAATTCCTAATCACTGGTTTCTTAAAATAAGGTCAAAGAAAGATCTGCCACTTCTACCTCAAAAAATATAATTCTCAAATAAAGAGAATTGAAGGGGGAAAAAAGAGGTCTGTGTTGCTAGGGTCAACTTGGCAGCTTGGTATCTGGGTTTGGAGGATTTGAGCATTGAAGTAGAAACAACCAGTTCCTGGTGTGGCTACATCCTTGGCCTTGTCTCTTCTAGAACAGGTTGAACTTAAAAATCTCAACATCTTCAAATTGATCTGATTCCCTCCCTGCCTTCCCATTCCTTCTGTTATTGTCTGTCTTTTGTCTCTTTCTTACTGTTTGTTCTGTCTGCATGTGCATTTTGACCCTGTCTTGTCCTACGACTCCACACTTTCTTACACTTCATGGCTCCTTCTGCAGCCCAGATCTCACTGTATTCCTCCAAGCACTTACTCAGTAGTGTCCATGCCCTCCATACCTGCCCTGTGGAGTTCAACCATAAACAGTGAGACACTATCTTGCTGCTTTCTCTTCCATCTGCTCTGTTGCTGCTGGGAAACAGGTCTCGAAGGAGCTGGATCCATGGATAAGAGCATGTGTCTTGCAAGCATGAGGAACAGAGGTAATGCCCACATAAAAAGCATGGCTTCTTAGGACTGTAACCCCAGCATCTGAAGGCAGAAACAAGTGGATCTCAGGAGTGTGCTAGATAGCTAGCCTATGTGAAATTATGTGCTTTTGGTACAGCAAGAGATCCAGTCTCCAGGAAGTAAGGCAGAGAATGTGACACAGGAAAATACCTGATGTCCTGCTGGAGTCTTTGCATGGCAATGAATGTATTTGAATGCTCATAGGCATGTATCACACAATAGAAGGTGAAAAGGGAGGAGGAGGAGGAGGGGGAGGAAGAGGGTTGAAAAGGAAAAGAGGGAAGAAGGGAAGAAGGGAAGGAGGGAAAGACAAATGGTATAAGAACCTCTAAACTCTTACACTGACATCATCGAAGTTTTCTGATCTCCAGCTCAGGTGCACCATGTGATAATTTGGATGCTTCCCTGTGTCCTTCCTCAGCTCCATCTCCCATTTACAGTGTCACTATCCCAACCCAGTAGCAGCACTCCTCTTACACCCATTTTTCTACCTTTAATCCCTTACTCTGTTGCTCTAAATCCTGATCCCTGTCTTCCCATTTATGTCACCTTTGAGAATCTAGATAATTCCATGTCTTTACTAAGTCCTGGGCTGTGGATCCATCTACCTGTCAGTTCCTCAGTCTACACATGTGTTCTCATTGCCTACTCTTTCCTCTTTCCCTTCAGCATACGAAATTGTTTCTCCATTTGTCCTTTTGCAAGTCCCTCTACATGCTGCCCAGTTGTATTTGTTCCCTTTCTAGTCAAGCAAATCCCCCATCTTCTCTGTACCGTCTGCATAACAAATCTTTATTGTATTTCAGAAACATAGCTCTGGTTTTTAAAGTGCCCACCCTCGTTGGGGGAGCAGATGGCCTGAATGTAGTAAAGGAGCTTGAATAATGTAGAGGGGGTGGCGGAGTGGCTGAGGCAGGAACCAGGAGAATTCAGGGCTACTGAGTTGAGACCTACATTATAGGAAGAATTATCGCCATCTTGGTATCTGGGGAAGATCTGAGACACTGAAGAAATGAGGCAAAGGTCCTAAGGCAAGAGTAAACTTGAAAGTTGCAAAATGAAAGAAATTTATTTATCTCTCTGCTGCGACTTTGATGGCCTTCATCTTTCAGATTAGCTCCAGCCTGGCTTGCATCCCTGCCACTTCTCTGAAGGCACTATTTGTGTGATTGCTAAGGAGATCCTTGTCCCATTCCCTGGGCTGTTTTGATCCTCTTACCAAACCTTTAAGTGGTCTTTTGCTCGTCACACTGGTTCTCTGACATCACAGCCTTCTGCCTCTGAGTCTCCCTGTCACTGAGATTTCTTAGTCCTTTTTTTGAAGATCCATGCATATATGTCTGAAGGTGTATTACCCCATGTTGACATGCTAGATTATCTATCTATCTATCTATCTATCTATCTATCTATCTATCTATCTATCATCATCCATCCATTTATTCATCTAGCCGTGTATCTATTTCATATAACTAATAATATGGCATATAGCTTATATTTTTATTTTTCTGTACATTATAGATTTAACAAAGATGATTGATGCCCAAACACCTCATTTGTGTGCACTCACCTGTGTGATAAGAATATATAAAGTATTTTAACTACTTTGAAATACACAATATTGTTGATCATGATTACCATACAAAACAATTGGTCACTAAAATGTGTCCAGTCTGAATGAACATCTTCCCTTTTCTCAGCCATTCTTCTCCCTCCTTCTTCCAGACCATGGTAACCACCATTCCACTCTCTACTTTCTTTTCTTTCTTTTTTTTTTGTTTGTTTTAGATTCCACAGATAAGTGAAAATGCAGTTCTTTCTATCTGTCCTTTAGTATTCGGCTGATTTTCCTTAGCAAAAAGTTCTGTTTCATGCACATTGTCATGCATATCTTTCTTTTTAAGACCGAAGGATGCTGAGATTGCATCCATATCATGAGTGTTAGGAACTGTGCTTTGGGTATACTGAGCTCCTACTTCATTATTAAGAGACTCTAAGATTACCTCACCTACACCTGAAGCTTTCATTTGTAGGACGGAAATATGCAGATTAATGTCTATGACTTAAACCTGCTTATTCAGCTGCTCTAAGTATGCCCTGCTCTTAACTGCTTTCTCACCTGTAGCTAGAATTATGTTGTATGTCTCCCCCAACTCTCCCAGTCACCAGCCAAGTTCTTGCCAACCTCTGTTTTCCCTTATCTTATCTGTGGCTACCATCTTGAGTAAGACCTTTACTACTTTCTGTTGTTCCAGGTCCTTCCTTCCTGTAGATTCCTGATCTCATTTCCTGCCATCTGCCCATGTGCTACATGGCTACGAGGCGATTCTCCTAAGACCTTATCTCTCCTCTGATAAAACAATAAATTGGCTTCTCTGTGGCCCAGGATAAAGCCATGCCTGTAAGGATCACCTAATAGGCACATGAGGTGTGGCTCTCAGTGAGTCCCCAGCCTTATATCCCACTTCTCTCACATACCTACGTACTCCTGCAATCTATCCTTGCTCAACTCTGTCACATCTGCCTACCCCCAAAAAGCTGGTTTGTGTTTGCTTTTCTCTTTTCACTGTCTTCATGTATCCTGCCATCTTTCTCCAATATGTCCTCTGACTATGTAGTCTTAAAAAGCACCCACTCAGTCTTCAGTCCTGGTAAAACACCTTTCAAGCTATCCATAACTTCCATCAGGTGGAGATGCATTTCTTTCTATTATCTGACTTCTCAGGCTGATTCATGTGCCTATCATGTTATATCTATTTTGTTTACCCGTGTGCTCTCTTTTCTAGTATATAAATTATTTTATCAGAAAAGTTCTCTTTTATTTAAGTTCGCCGTGTGTGTGTGTGTGTGTGTGTGTGTGTGTGTGTGTGTGTGTGTGTGTGTGCAGATTCCTATCGAGGCCAAAAGAGCTATGGTATCTGATCCCCTGGAGCTAGTGTTACAGATAGTTGTGAATTATTTGATGTGGATACTGTGAAGAACTTGGGAAGACTTTTGGGAAGATGCTAATCCTTTAAATGTTGATTGTTGCCCCTGGTTAACAACCCTCTTTTACAACGTGGAGCATTGTTAGTGAGCGCTAGCTTTCACACAGCCTGGCAATCAGAAGGGAAACATTGCCTTTCCTTGAAAACACTGAAAGCTTAAATACATTTTCATTGTCTAATACCCAGCAAGTTTATTATGGTAGAATGTAGCTAGTACTTCTGAGGAGGCAACAAGCTACTTTAATTGTGAGGTTCTCAGAAAGTGTAGGTAGAATAAGAACTAGATATCAGACTTGTCTGCTTCAGTATGACACGACCAAATGCACTTTGTAGAAATCTTTTTTAAAAACTTTTTGTCATTAATTAATGTATCTATTCACTTTACATCCTGATCACGGTCCCTCTTCCTCTTCTTCTCCCAGTCAAACCCTCATACAATCCCTCCTTGAAGTCTCCCCTCCCCATGGTACCAACCCGCCCTGGCAAAGGACTAGATGTAGAAAACTCAAAAGGTAAATCTTATGGGGTCTAGAACTACATATTGTCTAACGGGAATATTTTTGATAATTGAAATCACATATAGCAGAAGGAGGGGATATTATTGTTTTAAAATAAAACCTTTCTTTTCATTTGCCTGGCTTTCTTTCTGAGCAGAATAGATAGCCTATGTTCCACCAGAGCCAGAGAGAAAGCAAGTATAGAATTTTTAAAGGCAATTTATATCAGTGGATTTTGTAAAATGTGAAATTATCCTATGCATATGTAATTTGTAAAACGTAATCTTCCATCTTGTCCTCTGCTGTTAGTTTAACTTGTCACCTGTTACTTATCTTCCTCTCCTTCAGACAGCCCTCTGTATCCATAGGCTCAGTACCTGTGCATTAAGCCAATCTTGGACTGAAACTACTTGAAAATAATTGTAGCCATATTGAGTATGTACAGACTTTTTTCATACCATTAGTCCCTAAACAATAGAGGGAAACAATTATTTACATAAAAGTTACTCTTTGTTGTATTATGAGTAACCAAAAATTATTTAAAGCATACAGGCTATCAGTGAGGGTTAGGCTATTTAATATAAGGGAATTGAGCACCATTCTCTTATTTTGGTACCCTAGAACACCTTCATAGACTCTGAGGGATAACAATAATCTTCTTTTCTTCTTATTAGAAAATCTGTTTCCCCACAAAAAATCATTTTCAACATTTATTGTCTCTAGTGTTTCACAGGCTGGAGAAGAACTTATTTAGTAACTGTCACAATTATATCATAAGTTAATAAAAAGCTGAGTGTGCAAGAATTGCCTATGAGTAGAGAAACCAAGGGCAGTAGGTTTCTCTGCCCTCTGTGAAGTTTCCCATGTTCCTGATTCCCCTATTCTAGTAGTCAGTGTGATTTGTGAATGGTGACTCTAGAAAATAAACCCTAAACAGGGCTATGAGCCAGGTGGCCTACAGTAACAAGTGGGTTCTCGAGACAAAGGATGGGGTCTCTGGGTCTCTGTAGGCTCACATGTCTACACTGCATGATTTCCACATCCTTTTTCATTCCCAGGTACCAAGAATGTGGTTTAGTAAAGGAAAGACTAAGGGCTTTTGGAAGAATATGCCTGGAGGATGAAGGGTTACTTTAGATTGAGAAAGTGGCAGAAATTTTCCCACATGGAGGCAGGTGAGATTGGGAAGGATAGGAAAGAGGTGCAAGGCCATTTAAATTCGTGTGCCTGTGAGAAAGTATTAGTCCTTCTCAGAGGAGAGCAGTATCCTGGGAAACTCAGAGGCCATTAAATTGATTAGGAGTGACTTTTTGATTATTTAGTTCAGCAATGCTAAGTATAGTTACATAATTAGATAGCCATCGCTACCATCCATCTCCAGAATAATTTTATCTTCCCAAATAAAAACCTTAGGGTTATGGGTGTAGCTCAGTGTAGGTTACATTCCTAGCATATACAAGGCCCCGGGTTCAAGCATTAGCAGAACAAAGCAAAACAAAATAAAATAAAGAAAACCCACAACTGAATCTATGAGCCACTAACCCATCACTTCTCCTTCTCCTGTCTCCTGGTCACATTCATTCTACTTTCTATTTATTTTAACTGTTTTTGGAGCCCTTATAAAAGTAAGATTAAGCTGTGGTTCTTATTGTGTGACTAGCATATTTCACTTAACACCATGTTCTCAAATCTTGTCCTAGTAGGATGTGTCAAATTATATTCCTTTTTCATATTGAATAATTTTCTATCATGTGCATATACCATATGTTGTTTACCCATCTCTCTATAGATATTTGTGTTATCTCTCTTAGCTGTTGTAACTCATATACCTGTGAATATTTAACTATGAGGGACACAGCAGCCGATCATTATACATTCCTGCTGAGAGTGTACAAGGGTTCCTTCTAGATTCTCCACAGAGAAGTGTGGCTACACATCTTCAATATACACCAGCTTGGCTGAAACCCAGTCAGCATCTGAAGCAGTGACAAGTGTCCAATTATGACAGAACATTGGTGCCAAACTATGGAGGGTCATGAAGCCAAGATATGGCATTGGTGCTTGTTCTGCAAGCTATGGGAAGCTGGTACAGCAAGGACAGAATCTAAATGCACTATAAGCAGGTTAAGGACCAAAGGATACAAGTAATGTGAATTGAGACCTGAAGCCCATGATATTTGTTAGCATTTGATTACTGCTAGGTGAGAGACCTGGTTCTAGGTGAGACATGGTTCTAGGTGAGAGTCCTGGGTTCTATGTAAGAGATCTAAGTTCCATACAGGAAGGCTGGAAAGGTGGGGTTGAACACAGAAAGAGTGAATGGGATTTTTCTGAAGAAAGAGGATATTTTACTGGTGAGAGGTTTGAGGGGGTCTGTATGGACTCACCCAGCCATCTAACATCAATCACTTTGTGTATACTCATGACTGCTGATGGCAAGAAGTGGTGCATCCTTATCCTTTGTCATTTTGGTTTCCAAGGTGACTATAGCACCTAGGGGTGGGAGAGGACCAGTTAGCTAGGTGATTCCAGGCCTAGTAATAAAAAGATTAGCAGCTGGGCGTGGAGCTGGATGGTAGAATACTACTAACCCTGCATCAATGAATCAAAGGTTCCCTCTCCAACATGGGAGAAGACGATGAGGGAGGAAGGAGGAGGAGAGGGACAGCACAGAGAGCAGACAATGGAGCTATCTCTGTCACAAGAAACATCTTAGCTGTGGGTCACAGCCCTGAGCCCTGAGTAGGAAAAGAATTATATTAGGATGGTTGCACAGAGAGCCAAGACACCAAACTCAAAGTAAGGAAAGCCAGCACCAAAGGTGTGTGTAAGCATGGTCCAAGCTAGAGCTACAAAGGTCTTATTTTATGTGTAATTTGCATAAAAATAGAATGGTAGCTCACAAATCATATATATATATGTGTGTGTGTGTGTGTGTGTGTGTGTGTGTGTGTGTGTGTGTGTGTGTAATCTGGAATGGTTGGCACCAGGCATGGTTCAGATTTTAGAGAATTTTAAATACTGAAATATTTACAGATGTTTTACCAGCTGAATCAGAAAATATAAAATCCAAAATGACTTAAAATGAAAAACTTGTGAGCATTGCTTATACTCAAGTTTACATTTTGAGTTTTCCAATTAGGAATACCCAGTCTGAACCTGTTTATTCTGTGTTGTCTGTGTGTTATGCTAAACATCACCCCTGCCTCTGGGTGCTCCCGTCCTCTTTCTCGATGATCCTTAGTGCTTTGATTATTGAGGGTTCCACAGAGCGAAGGGCTCCGTTAAGTATTGTCCTTTCAGTTAGCACAAGGCAAACTGTGGTGACTTCTCATGCAGCTGTGCAAGGGTATGTGCTTGGTGGTAATAGCTGGGTGACAAGTGCAAATCTCAGTTTGGTAGATCTCAGTTTGAGGAGGGTTTTAAATAACTTTTATTTAAAATAGATGTAGTTAAAGGATCTAAAATCTGGTTTATAAGTGTGATGATCTAAGTATGGGCACCCACCCCTGGCTTTTTAAAATTAGTTCTGGGGTGGTTCAAACTCAGTTCCTCTTGCAAACAATCTCTTAGCCCCCAGCAGCCCTATTTCCTTGTACATTTTTATCTTCAAGTTCAACTGTCAACAGCCTTTGCCAGGATTACGCTTAGATGGAGACACTGCTGACACAAAATAACAAAGGCATTTGTCAAGGCTCAGCGGACAACCTGAAGGCCTTTCAAGTGTGTAGATATACCTGTGTGACAACTGGACTCCTGTGTAACTTGGCTGGGTCTCACTTGGACTATATAAAAACGTTGTAGTCTAACTGCTATAGGCATCATTAGAGGCCTGTTTCCTCATGTGGGACTAATTGCCTAAAAGAATTAACAGACTTTGAAGGAACTATTTGATGTTTTCAAAGAAATCCTTTGAGCCTCCAAAGGAATAAATTTTTCCCTCTCTTACTGGCTACAGGAGAAGGCTGTTTTTTTTCCCAACAGGAACTCAGCGGTTTGCCCAGCATCCTTGATATTGGCAAGCAGAGCAGGGTGTCCCCATTTTTGGTACCCTAGGAAGTAGCAAATGCTTCAGAAGAGAACTGATTCCCTCAGTCACCCTTGCTCTCTGCTAGCACACTGTGCCTTTTGAATCTTAAGTCAGGCCTGTTGGATGACTGTGTGAAATGAGGCCACATTGAAAACTCACAGTATAAGAGTCTTTTCTGCACCTCGGAGAGGTCTAAACTTTGAGTGAAATCAAAGAGGCTACAAGACCAGAGCTTAAGATGAAAGAACTCCCACAAGTCAAAAAACAAAGAAGGGAACTTGTCAACGTGTGTGGAGAAGATGTATGCTTCCCACAAAAGAAACAAAGAAGAGTAAGGAAGGAAAGAGAAATGGCTTTATGAGATGCCCTGAAGAGCTGTAGCTCCCCATCAGCCAGCATGTTCCCTCAGAAATTGAGATTAATCAGAGATTAGAAGGTATATGCTCAGCTAATGTGAGGCTTAAGAAGAATAAGAGGTGGAATGGGAAATATGGCATAAATCAAACTGAAAAGCTTCTCTCTTAATTTGTTGATCATTGCTAATTTTTCTCTGTCTACCTTTAGGGCAAATAAAATATATTTTCAAGTGGGGACAGGTGGGGCTGAGAACAGGAAGGATCCTGTATGAGAGGACAGAGGGATGGAGGTGAGAGTACTGGGAGAGATGACGAGACTTGTGGGACAATGGGAGGCAATGTAGAAATCTAGCATACTAGAAACTCCCTGCAGTCTATGAGGGTGACCTTAGCAAAGTTTTCTGATAATAACTGGCCATTTTCTGTAACGAGGCAAGGCTTCTAGTAGTGGGATGGGGGCAACACCCCAAACACAAAACCTTCGACTTGCAATCTGTCCCTGATGGCAAGATGTGCTGAAGTAATAATGATAGCCCACAACTTGTGGGAGTAACTGACCAATGACTGGTAACTTGAGGGTCATATCATGAAAGAGAGCCCACACCTGACACAGCCAGGACCAGATGCCGCCTAGCTCATAGACCTAGGATAAAACCAAACACAACTGGCAAAAACAAAGTCAATGGAATGATTCCTAATGATAATCTGCTATACTCATAGATTGGGGCCTAGCCTAACTGGCATCACAGAGGCTTCATCCAGCAGCTGATGGAAACAGATGTGGACACCCTCAGCCAAACATTAGGCAGAGTTTGGGAGTACAGCAGAGAGGGGGTGGGAAGGACTTTAGGAGTCAGAAGAGTGAAGGACAAAAAACACAAAACATGGCCCACAGAGTCAAATAACCAGGGCTCCTAGGGGCCCACAGAGACTGAAATGATAATCATGGAGTGTGTGTGGTTCTGCACTAGTTCCTCTGAATATATGTTATGGTTGTATAGCTTGGTGTTCTTATGGGACTCTTAGCAATGGGAAAAGTGCCTGCTCTTGGAATCCTTTGTCTCCACCTGGATTGTCTTATTCAGCTTTGGTATAAGGGTTTGTGCCTAGTCTTATTGTAACTTGTTATGGTGTGTTTGGTTGATATCCCTGGGAAGACTGTTCTTTTCTAAAGGGAAACTGAGGAGGTGGATCTGGATGAGAAAGAGGATGTGGGGTGACTGGGAGAAATAAAGGGAGGAGAGGCTATAATCAGAAGGCAAAGTATGAGAGATTATGTGTGTATGTATAGCATATACATGTGTGTATATGAATACATATATAAAATATGTGTGTATATGAATAAATAAGTAAATGGAATGTATAATAGGAGAATATATATGGAAAAACACTCACAATGCCAGTGATCCTAGGGAAGAAAGTAGGCCTGGATGAGAAAGTGGGCCCTGAGGCAGTTCTGTCAAGCTAATCTTAAGGAGCATTTACTTAAAGCTGAGCCAGATGGTGGAACTACATCTTTAGCCTTACAGGTGACACTCAGTGACACTCAGTGACACTCAGTGACATGGGGCCCAACACAGGTAGAAGGCAACAAGAACAAACTTCTTCCTGTTTCTCTTCCTTCCCGATATGCCTTATTTCACCCGAACTGATGGGAGAAGGGAGAGTAAACATGAGACGGAACATACATGTAGGCTTTACTATGTGCCATGCACTGTTGGGACCTATTGATACAAGCTTCATCTTTTAGGTGGTGGTGGTGAAGGTTGAAGCCCGGGCCTTGCCATGTGCTAAGCAAGAATTCTATCACTGCGCTACATCAACGATTCACTAAGTAATGAAAACTGGCCTTGAATTCACTCTGTAGCCCAGACAAGACTTCAACTAGTGAACTTCCTGCATCAGGCTCTAGATTATTCTCCTAAAATATTATTTTGTGGAGTGAATGAGATATGGAAAGATAAAATAGTTTTTCCAAGTACAACCATGGAGCCAGAATTTTAACCTGATCTTTTGGCCTTGATTTTGGCACATATTTTTGAGGTTTTTAGTCAAACTGCTTAGAGATAAGAAGATGAGAGACCAAATATGATGCATGCCTGCACTACCAAATACTTTGAGTATTGTCTTAATGTTCTGAAAGCTTCAAGGTGGGTAGTCGGCACATGGTCCTAGCCCCATTTTCTCCCAAGATACAGTTATAAAACACTGGTTGTTTCATCTGAAATCACTATCATTTCAAAGAGATAATTTTAATGCACATTTTAAGATAAATAAATGGTAATGTTCATATTCTAATGTTATTATAAAATATATATAATTACAATAAAGAACACATCCTTATATCAGACTTAGTAAACATTCCTAGTAGTCTTTTTTCAATTCTTCTAAATATATAGTTTTGTATCTAATATAATAAACATTCCCTGTGGTTTTATGAGGGTTTCATAATGAACTTTTAGGCTGATGGGTTTATCTCTCTTTTGGAATATTAATTATATTTTGAGTTTTCTAATCCCAGAATGTAGAGATCTAATGTAAAACTTAAAGACATTTGAGGGAGATCTTGGTTATAGAAAGATACTGGCTCTTCTGAACCAACCTTTGCTTCTTTTGCTCCACAGGGATCTACCGAACAGAAAGGGATAAAGGCACTTTGTATGAGCTGACCTTCAAAGGGGACCACAAGCATGAATTCCAACGACTTGTCCTATTTCGACCTTTTGGCCCCATCATGAAAGTGAAGAAGGAAAAGCTCAACATGGCCAACACACTTATCAACGTTATCGTGCCCCTAGCGAGGAGGGTGGACAAGTTCCGGCACTTCATGCAGAACTTCAGGTTGGTTTGTTTGCAGGGCGCCCTGCCCATTTCCTGACATTGTGCTATTTGCTTTTATTTCCCATGTCATGTACAAGAGATCCTTTTTCTCTGCCGTTCTACTCAGTTTTTTTTTTCCATATGAAATTTGTCATTTGTTTTTTGCCTCTTCCTAAAGCAATTAGAAAGTCCTCGCTTGGGTGCGTTCTCCTTAGAAGGAACATGTTGGAAGGGTGGGTGGGCTGTCAACAGCAACTACAATGATAAACCAGGGCTGCACCTGTTCCTTCAGCGCTGACTTGACAAACAAGGGCAGCACGTACCCCTTTCAGTTATGACGTGGGCCTGGGCTCATCAGCTGAAAGTGAAATTCTCAGAGGCAAAAAGATAAGACTCAAAAACCATCAGGAACAGGCAGGATCTGGCTAGGGGTGAGAAAATCCACATCAGTGATGACCCTGGGCAAGCAAGAGGCCCTGGCTCAGCAGTAGACTGACTTCATTTGCCATCTGGGATGGAGTGAGTCACAGTCTAATTCTTATTCTAAGCTGCATACCCTAAGAGACTAAACTTAAAACTGTGGTAGGAAGATGTCAGGGAGTCATTCATTGTAGGTACTCAGTAGGTGAACTTCTATTCAAGAGTGTACTGATGGGGTTGATACATACAAGACTGGAAACGCTCTTCTGAGGCTCAGCGGATCTCATTATCTTCCATGTATAAAATTCACATACAGGCTGATGGTAACCAAATAAATGGCTTAATCACCTTATTTTAGAGAAGCCAGATTATTTTATCCAATTATAAATTTTGAAACACTTAACTGATTCTTTAAATCTCATACCATTAACTTTATATTATTAAAAGGCAGTGCTGTCCAGTAGGAGAATGTGGTGGGGAGCTCTCAAAATTCTAGCTCGTGAGCACAAGCACGATCATTCGTAGTAAAGTTACTTGTCACAGGATGAAATCATCTGTGAAGACCTTGGAGGTTATCTGGTAATGAAAGATGGAGACTACATCCAAGAACCAGGGGCTACAAAGGATACTACATACAAAGACAGATAGTCAGTCACTCATGGCAGAAGCTGACCAAGTTATCTGCTGTACAGTCAAGGAGTTCCTGAGTGTGTGGAAGGCTATAAAAAACTGAAATATGAAGTCATGAGTACCCAGAGTATTTAATTCTATGTAGGCATGTGGAAAAATATGATGTTTCTGATCAGAATCTAAAAGGAATTATGCCAAACATAATGGTAGAATAAATGACCAAGAATACCAGGAAAAGGTAATTTTTCACACCCAAATTTAAAGTCTAACCAATGAGGCCAAATGGGTTAGATGGAAACCCCCGAACAATTCAGTCTGTTTCCAAGATGATAGATAGCTTTCTTCAAACCAATGGCAAGGCGCCATTAGTGCAGACAACATCATAGAACTCTCTGAACATGGAGAAATCAAGCTCATCCCCCCATAGAGCCTTCATCTCTATGTGCTAGCTTCTTTGGTACAGGAAGGTACTCTGCACACTACTGAAAGAGAAACTTAAGCATCAACCTCTTTGATCAATCTCTTTGATCTACAATGATGTTCTGCCTGCAGGATACACTATGATACCCTTTGCATCTTCAAAATGGAACATCTAAGCTCTGGTTGACACTGAAAACTATACTCTGGATGATTTTATACCATTTGTCTATTTGTATTTTGTATCATACTTACTCAGTGTTTTAGATTTTGTTTCAGAATTCAGGACTCAGGAGGTAAAAACTCTTTCTGCACAAGCTTGCTGGCCTGAGTTTACCCCTGGAGTCCTTGTAATAGTTGAAGAAAAGTAAGTCTACAGAGAAGTCCTCTGGCCTGCACGCTCTCATTGTGGAAAGCATAACCACATACATAAAATAGCATGAAATAAAATTGTTTAAAAATTCAATAAAAGGTTATTTTGAAGTTTCTAATTTAAGATGGATTCTTAGTTTATAGAAGTGGATACATGGTTCTGCAAGATCTTTGAGCAGCGGAGAACAGAACAAGGAATAGATTATTGTTAAAGTGACCTACAGCTAACCACTATTTACATTAATTCAGTGCCATTTCACATGACCTTTCTTAGGCTAGTTCATCAATTCTACATAATTTACTATTACATGAAACATCTTATATGTCCTATTTTTAATGAATTAAAATATATCTTCCTTAAATTTATAGCAGATAGTCTGAGGATGCTAGAAGGAACCGCTGGGGTTCTGGCAAAAATGTCCTCACTCTGAGAGGTATTAGTTTCTAAGAAATTTTTCTGATGTTAAAAAGTTATTCACAGAACCGACTATGATTAGAATTACAATGTTCTCTAATCATATTTTAGCATGAGATGAACTGATTAAGGAATTACAGTGAGGAGAGAAAATCTGCACATTCCGTACTCTCCCCTACCCCCATGATTCATCACCTCTCCATTTAGTCACCTGTCTTTTTACCTAGTTGGGGAATGCAACCTTCAATTCTTCTTTTTTAAAAGGAAAATTCTGTATTCAGGTGGATTTGATGTATTCGTCTTGTATTCTTAAAATAGCAGCCCCATTCCACAGTTCTTAGATGGTTGTGTTAATGGGTAAGAAACACAAGGACAGCCATGCATGTTTTACCATGGACTGTCCACCTATCACCTTTGTAGTGTTAGCAGGACAGTTTGGCTGGCCTTAAGGGCTTAGAGTACACCTCACTCAGGACTTTATAGGATTTCTTTTAATGTTGAGTGATGCCATGGAAATGTATTGTGAATCTATAATTTGTCTTTTCTAAAAGTGACCTTTGCCTTGAGGCTAGAAGAGTTCCTCTTTAGTCTTGAATCACAGTAAGTTGATTAGGATATATGTCCTCTATGTAGTAATTGTTCTCTGGCTGTTTGTCAAGAGTCTAGTTTTATGTTGTCTTGTGTTAAAGCATGATGACATTTTGAATGATAATAGCCACTATATTTGAATGATTGCTCCCCGTCTGGTAGAATTGTTTGGGAAGAATTGAGTGGCCTTGTTAGACGAGATGTGTCACTGGAAGTAGACTGTGAGGTTTCAGAAGCCCACAATATTCCTAGCTAGTGATCTCTCTCTGTCTCTCTCTGTCTCTCTCTCTCTGTCTCTCTCTCTCTCTCTCTCTCTCTCTCTCTCTCTCTCTCTCTCTCCCTCTCCCTCTCTCTCTCTCTCCCTCCCTCTCTCTCTCTCTCTCTCTCTCTCTCTCTCTCTGCATCTTGCCTGTGAACCAGGATGTAATCTCTCAACTATTTCTCAAGTTCCAGGCCAGCCTCCCTGCTGCCATGTTCCCCAACATGAAGATCCTGGACTCTAACCCCCCAGAACCATTGGTTCCAAGGAGCTCTTTTTTTTTTAATCTTTATTAACTTGAGTATTTCTTACTTACATTTCGATTGTTATTCCCCTTCCCAGTTTCCGGGCCAACATCCCCTTAACCCCTCTCCCTCTCCTTCTATATGGGTGTTCCCCTCCCCATCCTCCCCCCATTACCACCCTCCTCCCAACAATCACGTTCACTGGGGGTTCAGTCTTGACAGGACCAAGGGCTTCCCCTTCCACTGGTGCTCTTACTAGGATATTCAATGCTACCTATGAGGTCAGAGTCCAGGGTCAGTCCATGTATAGTCTTTAGGTAGTGGCTTAGTCCCTGGAAGCTCTGGTTGCTTGGCATTGTTGTACATATGGGGTCTCGAGCCCCTTCAAGCTCTTCCAGTCCTTTCTCTGATTCCTTCAACGGGGGACCTATTCTCAGTTCAGTGGTTTGCTGCTGGCATTCGCCTCTGTATTTGCTGTATTCTGGGTGTGTCTCTCAGGAGAGATCTACATCCGGTTCCTGTCGGCCTACACCCAGGCTGCCTTGATTATGTTGTCACTTCATAGAAATAGAAAAATAATTAATGCAGGGGTTTTGTCATGTCTGCCTACTTATTCAGGTCTGTGCTACATGAGCACAAATTGTTTATTTCATAAATTATTTCAATTTATTAACATGTCCATTTTTTCTTGTGAGTATGTTGTATAAATATGGCAAAGGTATATATGGTATGTGGGTATATGAGGTGTTTTTGTGTGTTATATGTGTATGATGGCTATGTGTATGATGTGTTGTTTTGTATGTATATGGAGTATGTGCATATTATATGTATGTTATGTGTATATACACAAAATGTATATGTATATTTGTATGTATGTACATGTATGTCTGTCATAACACAGGCCTGAGAGTGTACAGGCAGGTAGATATCTTCATCTATTGCTCAGACTTTATTTTCTTGAGACAGAGTTTCTCATAAAACCAAAAGCTTCCATTCTGGCCTAGGTAGGCTCTTGGGATATGCCTGTCTTGGACCTATAATTCTGGGCTTAGAACTATGTGCAGCCTGTTCCCAGCTTTATGTAGAAACTGGGATTCAAACTAAAGTCCTTACGCTCTCAGAGCAGAAACACTTACCCACCGGGTCATCCACCCAGCCCTTCTCTCTTGTCTTACTGTGTTTATCTTTATCTGCAGGCATTGTGAGCCTTCCTTGAGGTCAGGAATTTATCTTCTATTCTATATCTTTCTAAAATGCTTTTGTTTGTTTTACTCTTGTTTTATTTCCTGAGTACACCCTGTGCCTGGTACTCGTTTAAAAATGAACTGTTTCTTCATTGAATTCATACTTAGTGAAAGTGGAACAATTGTAAGAAAGTTTCCTTTGGTTGAGCCCTATTCTCATTGAGACTATATTTTCTTTTTGCTTTGAATGCCATTCTGGAAAAAAGAAAAATCAATCTGTCTCCCTTCAGCCTTCTTCCCACACCCTCTCTCTTTGTCTTCTTGCCCCGAGGGTTTGGGTGCTGTGCTGTTTCACAATCAAAGGCCTGCCTGAGCTTTTACCTCACGTGAGAGTCATTGTGCCCACCCCAGCTGTATTTTGAGGGCAGAATACTGTTCTGTTGACTTCTGTGATGTGAAAGAGCAGGTGGAAACGAGCTTCGCTGGTTGGGTACAGCCTCTGTTGGAAGTTCTCAGTCGCTGTAGTACCCCTTCTCAGTTGTGGGGTGATATGGAGCTTTACTAGGCCTTCTTCCTATCCATCTGTGTGAGCTGTGTCACTGTTTACACTACAGCTACACAGAGCTTTGACAACTGAGGAGCTTGAGAAATGCTAAACTTTATCACTCGTGTTGTTTTTAACAAGTTTTCCTTGGGATGCCTAGCCAGGTCTGTGATTGGGAAACAATACAAACTCACCAGTCTGCTCGTTTTCTGAACTTCCCAGCAGACAAGGAAAAAAGGGGAAATCGAGGGCTACTGGATATCAGCCTTAGTATTTAGTGAGAAAAAGCTGTTGTTGGGTGAGGCAAGCTTATTTGTAGCAGTAGACCCTCAGGGCTTTCAGTTAATCGGTACTGGATGGCAGGTGAACGATCTTCCTAGCATCAACAATTACAGTGGCATGAATTGGGTATTTCCATCTTCTGATAAAGAATCAAAGCCCTATTGTGCCCATTGAGACCAATATAGGTGATGGTACTCTTGGTGTTGCAGGGCTGTCAGGTGTGACCCCATCTGGGATCCTGGGGTCATGTGGCTAGCACTTAAGAAAGCTCCTTTTTTGGCTGCCATCAGATTGGCCCGAATAGGAAACCTATAGTCCTCATGTGCCATTTCCTTCCCCACGAACATCCTCCCACCACTTGGGACCATGGGGCATCTGGGATTCCCAGGGGAACTTTACAGAAGTCAGGTCATGTTTGCTCGTGCACTCTTGGCCCAGGAGTCATCATCTTAAACTGCCTCCTCTTCTTTGCTTTGGGTAATTGCCTCAGTTTGCCTTTGAAGCTGCCTCACACTTGGCTCTGGCTGCTGAGTTTCTCTCATCTGTGATATGGATTTTAGACTCCTCTGTGCTTTGTTTGATATCAGGAAGACTCACAATAACAAAGCTATAGATCTTCAGATCGTTATCTCTGCCTCTCCCCAGCGGGGTGGGAGGGATTTTAATGGGAAATATGCTTCATGATTTTTTAAACCTTTCTGTTTGTTCCAATTTTGCTTGCTTTTTTATTTTTATTTTGGCTGCTTCCAGCTGGATTGAACTCTCTTTCTTGTCAAATCCCTTTTCAAACTGACTGGATTATATTTGTTTGGATGTTATTTTTCTCCTTCTGCCTCTTCTCATCTTTCTCAGGACATTAGTGATGTTTTAATGTACGATCTGGAAAATAATCTTCTTGGCTCTCTTTAGAGGCTCGCTCACTTCATTTTGGCCTAGAACCTATAAGATACTCTGGAAAATTCAGGGAAAATAACTTAAAGTGGAGATTATAAGAATGTCTAATTGAAATAATCCTTAAGCTAAGCTAATATAGGTGACTGAAAATCTTTCAGCCACCAGGATTGTGACATAGATATATATATATACCCATTTCTTCTGTGCTACTTAAAAGCAATGGATGCTATCAGCATAGTAAATCTCTTTCGGATCCATGTTTTAATACCATTCCTGTGAGCCATTTTGCTGCTCATAAGCCAAAGCTACACCAAGAAGCTTTCATATCTGATGAGCTTCAGAAATGCAATCTTTATTAGTCATGTTGTTTTAATAGTTTTCTTTGGGGACTGTAGAAGACTGCAGGTCATATAGAGATGTCTATTCAAGAGAGTGGAAAATGGTCAACTGGAAAAGGTCGTGTGTTTTCTATGTTTCGATGAGAATCAGGAAAGTTGTTTGATTGCAGGTCCAAATCCGCCATCACTTCTTAACACCCAGATACTAGAATAGTAGAATTATCTGTTGATTCGTGTTGGCACAAGGGTAAGGGAAGGAATGCACCAAACCCAAAACAGAATGTCACAATATAAACAGATGCCAGAGTGTCTAATAACCCTCTCTTCCCTCCGCAGAATAAAATCCATTCCTTACAGTATTCCTAGTTCCTTTATGGCTGTGTGATTTCCATCCTGCTGACCTAAAAAACCATTGGTAGACTGGTTCCTGATAGAGTGTTAATGCATGAAGCACTTCAATTCCTGGGATTTTTTTTCTATTCCTGATATATCTGAGTAGAATCTGTCTTGGAAAAAAAGTAGCAATGAGATTGCTTGTAACTAAACTTTTTCTTAGCTGGGGACGTGTCCTCTGCTCTGCTCATCTGTGTAGAGTTCACTCCCCCATGTTGCTGATCTGAGACAACATCCATCAGTTTTCTTTGTATCCTTCCTGCTCATTGAACTCCACAACTATGGCTATTCCACACTTCACTACATTATTGTTCTCCAGTTATCCTCGTTTTCTTGTAATTTAAACATCTCCTTGCATGTGGGATTTTCACTGGTCAAACCTGCAACCTGCATAGTCAGAAGTAAAGCTGGACTGTTATCCCCTTGGAGGAGTCAAACATGATAGCCCTTGGTTAATCTTTCTCCAAGGAAAACAAAATGCACCTCATAACCCAGCACTCACTAAATGTGGATCCCTGAATTTGTGTGTTGATCTGATTTATGTTCCTACAACACAGTGTTTACAGATGAGAGTGTATGCAGAGTTGATTAAGGCATCCATGGCGGCTTATGACTATAATCTCAGCCCTGGAGAGGTTGATGGAAAACGAGTAAGCCTGAAGCCAGCCTGGACCACACAAGAAATTCCAGGCTAGTCTGAGCTATAGAATAAGACTACCTGCTCAAAACTAACTAAATAAAATAAAATAAAATAATATGTAAAACAAACAAACAAAAAACCAAAAAGAACAAAAAAAATAGTTTACTTAGGTTTTGGTCTTCAAAAGTTAAGTCTTAGTCCTAACATTGACTTGTTCCTGATGAGGGTATCGTGGTGACTTGAATTAGGGTGAGAACACATCAGACAAGGAGAAACCACAGCATGAAGGAAAGAGCCAGACAGGGCTGTGCTTTCCCAGCTCTCTCCTGCCTTTTCCTTTTCTCTCTCCTCCTCTCCCCTCTCCTTTTCTCTCCTTTCCTCACCTCCCTTTCATCTCTTCTTTTCCCTTCCACTTCCTGTTCCTTAGCCATCTTCCCATAGTCCTCTTCCCCTTCCCCTCCCTCTTTCCCCTCACTTCTCTCAGTCTGAGTCTCAGTCTCTGTATCCCAACCTCTCTCTCTCTCTCTCTCTCTCTCTCTCTCTCTCTCTCTCTCTCTCCCTCCCTCCCTCCCTCCCTTCCTCCTTCCCTCCTTCCCTCCTTCCTTCCCTTCCTCCCCCTCCCTTTCTTTTCTTCTGAGATGGGATCTGGCTTGGATTCCACTTCCCAAATATTGGAATGTCGGGCACATATCAGTACATCTGGGTAATTCCCCACAAAACCACGAGTAATTCCTTCTAATGGCAGTGTCCCCAAATGACTTAATCACCTTACACTAAACCCCACTCCTGATGCCACCACAGAGAACCAAGCTACCACCACATCAATTCTTAAATGAAAACTTCATGCACACCACACTACAGTGCTCCTCCCCCGCCCCTGCACTCCCCAGAGTGCTCAGCATGGGGTATAAAAACTGACAACCCAGCTTTATGACACACAGCTTCCGGCTTTCTCTTATCTAATAGGAGATCACTAATCTCCCATGATTATTCCAGTCTTTTCTAATATTCTCAAATGTAGAAGAACATGTGCTTAGAGCATACTATCAACCCAAGTGTCATAGAACAAGGCCAGCTCCCTGCTTCTGATGACAAGTGAAGCAGCTGCTACTCATGCCTCAGAGGCTGTCGCTGTTTCAGTATGCAACCCCCAACTATGCTTACCCTCTTGCACTGATTCCCCTCAAATCCTGGCAGAGATTGCCAGTGACCCCTCAAGTTTTCCAATTCTATAAAGGAAGCTAAGTGTTGCTTCAGCTCCATATCCCAAGGGTGTCACATGGGATTTCACAAGAATAAGTCTGGAGTATAGGACAGGCACTGGAGGGGTAAATTTTTCTTGAAACCAGTCTTTCTCTCCTGCAGATCAGATGTTATTGCCCAACTGGATTCTTAAGACAGGGCATCAGAACTGGGGACATTTTACATTCCATTCTTAGCAGCCCTAAGTACATTGGCAAAGTGTGGAGATGCTTTTGGTTCTGACTACGGGGTTAGAAGGATGCTCTCTTTGGACACAGTTGGCAGAGGCCTGGAATGGTGCTGAATACCCTTCAGCACAGGACAGATCTCCCCACATAGTTCCAAGCTTAGTTCCCTAGTGACTATGAGAAACTATGTCTCTTTCTATGCCTGAGGGTAAAACACCTCTTATAAACAGGCCTAAAAAGTTCTCTAGCTCAGCAAATCTGTTTGACCATGTCTGACCGACTTCCATATGAGGAACCTAAGTCTTTCCCCGCAATGATTTCCATGTGGAGTTTTGTTGAGGTCTTTTTCTACCCCACATCTTTCTACCCATAGCAAGATACACACTATACACATAGTGCTTAGCAATGAATCCTATAGTGTAAGACTGTCAGATCTGATAGACCCATCCCTCCCATTCCTGAGGTGGCCAGCCCTGGAGACAGATCCTACACTGATTCTGAGGGAACAGTTTGTGTGTGTGTGTGTGTGTGTGTGTGTGTGAGTGTGCGCGCGCGCGTGCCCCTGCACAACTTTCAGAAGTCACTGGAATGTGTGTTTTTACCTCTAAGCCAAGATTTGGGTAATGGTCCCCACACTTCTATAAACAGCTCAGTTCTACAGAACTCAAAGACCATGGAATTGTGACTTTGACTTCTCAGGAGATAAAAAATATAGTTCAGCATAAAGGACTATAACACACGTTTTCTGCCTAAAAATGAATCGTAACACAGTGACTTGGGGAAGAATAAAGTGTTTTATTGAGAAAGCCATCCTAAAAAGGTACAGGCTTTATGATGTAGAAGCAGAATTTTCAGTTTCCAGATTGAGGTCAAGGAATTGGGGCTGCTGACGTAGTGGGAAGTATTCATGGATCTAGTGTGCTCCAGATAGGGGTCGACAAGACCTTCATTCCCTGTGATCATTTATAGTTTCACTGACTACCCTGTCATTATCCTTGAGGACGTGCTCACAGAAGGAGGCCTGTCACCTCAGTAACATAGATAGCATTGTCCAAATACAAATGACTAACAGCATAAAGCTAGAAGTCTATATATGGCATGAGTCAGTCATTTGTTACTTCTTTTTTAACCTTATCTCAGAAACAAAGCGTGTCTGCACACATCCGTCTAGCCACACATATTCCCATAGACTTTTGCCAAGGACAGGGCAGTCAAATGGAAAAGGTTTTGGAAAACACAAAGACCATTCAGACATCAGTAGTGGGACTTGTACAATCTCAGGGAGGAGTGATTTCTTTGTGAGTAGTTTGAGTCCTACCTAGGAGATGGGGAACTTTTTTTCCCCCATCTTTATTAAATTGGGTATTTCTTATTTACATTTCAACTGTTATTCCCTTTCCCAGTTTCCAGGCCAACATCCCCCTAACCCCTCCTATATGGGTGTTCCCCCCATCCTCTCCCCATTACTGCCCTACCCCCAACAATCACATTCACTGGGGGTTCAGTCTTGGCAGGACCAAGGGCTTCCCCTTCCACTGGTGATCTTACTAGAATATTCATTGCTACCTATGCAGTAGAGCCCAGGGTCAGTCCATGTATAGTCTTTGGGTAGTGGCTTAGTCCCTGGAAGCTCCGGTTGGTTGGCATTGTTGTTCATATGGAGTCTCAACCACCTTCAAGCTCTTTCAGTTCTTTCTCTGATTCCTTCAATGGGGATCCCGTTCTCAGTTCAGTGGTTTGCTGCTGGCATTCGCCTATGTATTTGCCATATTCTGGCTGTGTCTCTCAGGAGAGATCTACAGATGGGGAACTTTAAGGGCATGCATGCCAGTCATGCTCGTTGTAGACACTGGTAGAGTGTCTAGCATGTGCTAGATTCTCAACAAATGCTTGTTGACTGAATGAAGAAAGGAATTCACAAATACCCAAAATAGAGGGCTGGAGGCAGATACCCAAGCAAGCTTGGATTTGCCTTTCTGACATCCTAACATGACCATTTAAGGGTTAGGCCTGATCTTTCTCCCTTGATTGAAAACATCAAAGACAGAGGCAGCAAATACTACTGGGAAAAAAACAAACAAACAAAAACCCAGAATGCTTAAATTCAGGCTCATCAGGTGACTCCCTCCTGATTACTGAGAGATCCCCTGCACCCCCTAACACACAGTTTTAAAGCACAACTTCCCCAGCCCCTGGTCTGTGTGCACAATTCCCTTCCACTCTAGTGGAGGAAGCAGAAGCAGTATCTGGCGAGCTTGCCAAAGGAATTTTTTTGCCCAGGGACTTTCTCAGAGACACACGTGAAGCCGGGCTGGGCCTTCCATGCCTGTTGCTTGGTGGCAGGGTGACCTTCCTTACAAATCTCTTCCTTCTTGATCCAACCTTTCTGAACTCTTCCCATCTTCAAAGTCCAAGTCCAGCCTGAGAATTTACCACACTTCCTACATTCTACCCCTCTGATGGCTTGGTTTGAGCTCATTTTGTCTTCCAAGTACACTTTTTGAAGGCAGGAACCATACCTTCTGTTGTTTCTGATGCTTCCTCGCAACTCTAAGAATGTGGCTCTTACTTTTGAAAGTTATAACGAAAAACATCTAGTAATAAATAAATCTCTATAAATAGGGCCAAGATATTTCTGGAGTTTATGACTTAGATTATTGTTTGAATGTTCACAATGGAAGGAGGGTACAGGAAATACCAAAATATCTCAAAATACCATCCTTCCAACAGAATCTCTCTCTCTGTTGGCTCCCAGGACACACCATTTCACATTATACATTATATAGACATGTGTATGTAGATATACTCATGCCTCATAGGCATGTGTGTAGGCCTGTGTATGTAGATACCATACATGCATATACACATAAATATTTATGTATGTTTATATTTACATTTACATGTATGTACACATACAGTCACACACATGTATTTGAAGAGCAAATCCTCAGATGAACCTAGATCGTATTTTTAAAAGAAAAGGATATAGTAACCATCACATAAGCTTTGGTGAGGATTGAACTAAACCAGTCAAGAGCCCAAGACCTGGACCTAAGGGTGCTGAGCCAAGTGGCTGCTTTGTTAGGACCCCGAATCATCAGGTGCTGGGATAATCAGTTGTGCCATTCAGACTCGGCTTCCCTGCCTATAGTGGCATATTGACCTATAACCCAAGATCACAACTGGTGGATTCTGACAGGAGAAACAAGGCTGACAGCTGAGAGCAGAAGAGACAGGCAGTAGTGAGCACAGTGAGAACAGACTCTGGGGAGACAGCTTCAGTGCAACAGCTCATTTAATGGGGGAAACAAAGACTACTTAAAACTTTGTGTGGTGGGAAGGGACTTTCAGGTGAGTGTACATCGTTGGTTGGGACCAGGACGATGGGGATGATTCATTTACATAAGGAGGAATTCCAGGTGCCACATGACCAGTACCTTATGTAAGGGGAGAAGAAGTTTAACTTGGCTACCAAATTATGTGACCTCCTGGAGGGGAACAAAAGTGGGTACACAGTCCAGGACATACAGGCCATCTGGGTCAGGATGAGAGTTCTGGGGTTTGGATATGCCTCAATCCCCCTCTTGCTCTAGGCCTGTTCCACACCCCTATCCCATGGTTTCCTGGCCCCACACAGTTGTAGGAGAGCAATGGGATAGTGGTGGCTTTGTGTACGGAGACATTTGCTGTCCGTGGGTGAAGACTCTATGCAGGAACTGTGGATGTAAGAGAGCTCTCAGTTTTAAGTCAAAGTGTTTTATCCCAGGCTCCCCTTCCCAGAATTTTGTCCCTTCTAGTTGTACAGAAATCGTTTAATCAAAACTTTTAGGCCCAGGGCTGTATATGTCTACTTTATTAGTTCATGAGGAATGAGGTTTCTTCCCACCTACTCCGAAGGGTGGGATACATAGATAGTACTGGTGTTCTCTTAACCTTCCTAATGACATGGGTACTTCTAAGTCCTAAAGCAAAGAATGATGGTTTACTGTGGGTCATTTGGTAATGAAGACTGTTGTTTGTCTCACACAAGGGAAACATCCACAAGCAAAGCTTCTTGTTTTACCCTCTCTGAATATTAGGTTTGTCTTCTATATCTAACAACCAATGTTTTAGACCCCAGAGACTTCCCAGAATCTGTTACAGGACAACTTGAGGCCCACAAGGAGGCCAATCCAGGGGTAGGATGACTCTAAAGTGTCTCCCATCTGATATTTTATTTACCACATTTGCATATTTAAATGTATTTGTTTTCCTGATAAGATAAATAAAAATTGCATGGTCCAACCAAGGTGCCCTTCTCTTCTGTCTTGAGTTTACTTTAAGTCTCTTTTCACTTTATAAAAAATTAAGGAAAAAGAAGGAGGAAATCAGAGGGGAAGCATTGGGTTATGTCTGACTATAAATGTGCAAACAGGACCAGACACACATGTGTTTTATTTTCCAGGGAGATGTGCATCCAACAAGATGGGAGAGTTCATCTTACCGTTGTTTATTTTGGGAAAGAAGAAATGAATGAAGTCAAAGGAATACTTGAAAACACTTCCAAGTAAGTGCCACTTGGCACCATAGCCAAGAGTCACAGCAACCAGGGTGTGTCTGCACATTCAGAACCAGAATCTGCTTAGTTTTACTTAATACTAGATAACCTGGGAAGATAATTGTTGACCAGGTATGGGAAATTTAGAACATTCCCTCTTCAGGAGACCACTCAGTCTGGCCCTGGTCTTATTTGTGTCAGGGTGACAACTTTGACAGTAGACATAAACTGCCCTGTATGGTAAAGGTATGGAACCCAGCCTTCTGGGAGCTCATGCATAACTGATGGCAGCTTCTCTCAGCACCTCAGGTTTGGGCCTCTCATATTTTCATAGTCTGATTTAGGGGGAACGCAACTGTGCAATGAGCTCCTACTTAGCCACTGCTTGACGGTCTAAGAGCAATACTCAGGCTCAAATCTCATCCACAGGGCAAATGGTCTCACCCTTTCATCTTTGTCTTTCATTCATTATTCATTTAAAAACATCAGGGGACACTCAGAAGGGGTAGCTGAGGCAGGATCCTTGACTAAACACATCCAGTTGATGAAATTACTTCATCAAAACCTTTAGGCCTGTGGTTGGAGGTTTATAACTCATTGATCAATTGCAGAGTGTAAAGGGGGGATTCAGAAGCAGCAAAGATGGATTCTTTTTCTCTTCCAAGAGAAATAATCGTGGAACCTTGTACAAATGAGGAAGCCACCACAGAGCTGCCGTGCTCTATGCCTGCTTGTCATAGAAGTGTGCAGCAAAAGTCAGGCGAATCGCTCTGATGTGTGTGAGGTTTTGACAGCTTTAATAGTACTGAGCAGCAGCACTAGTCTGAACAGGCCCACACGGTTAGATGTAAACAAGACTGTCTGTTTTGAGTTTCTGGTGAGTGGTAATTGGATGACAGTTGAAGAATGACTTCTAAGATGGAGAACACTTCCAGTGTTTATTCTCATGCTGTCATCAGGCTTGTGTTAATGGCCACAATTAAAATTTCAAAGTTCCCGGGAGCAGGCAGAGGCTATCAGCTCTAAGTCTACAAGCAAATCCCGCACACATTTCTGTTATTGGACATAAAGATTTATTGGATGTAATGGGTCTGTTGATTTACATACTATTTATAGCTAAAAGATTCACAAAGACTAAACAATTTACTATCTGGGTCTTTATAGAAAAAGAAAATTGTTCACCCTTATCCTAAAGCAATGAATTAAAAGTAGTAAAGGCCTGTGTGTGAGGAGGATTAAATCCAACAAAATATCTGGATTCCCTAAATGTAACTGAAATAGAAATTTTGGGTTTAATCCATTGCTCAGTGATGGAGACCACAGATGATTAGGGTTCATGGTCTCTGCCCAATGGGCAAGTGTAAGCATCTTAGCCAATATCCAGTCGTAGAAAAAAATGTTTTTAAAGTTTTCCAGGAGCTTCAAACCCGTAATCAAGATAGAAAAGAAAACGTGTTGGCCACCCCTAGAGGCTGCACGCTAAACTACAGGCAACTGTTCCATCAGTTTAAAAGTCTGCCCAGGCAGGTGACTCCAGTGCGCACACAGAAGTCTATGCTATTGGGTTTGACACTTTTTTCATATCACAGGGGATGATAGGACACTTGCTAATGGTTACACAGATTAAGATTTATACAAACAGTATGGACAAGTAGAAGGGGAGTTTAGACATGTTATAGGAAATGTTCTTTCTAGGGACTGGAAGCTTAAGTACTTTTCTCAAGTAATTCCTCCCATGTCAGGTGTCTGGGTTACTAAGTGCCATAAGCACGTGATGCCACAAACATTGTGTAACATATGTTTGTCTTTCTACAATGATTAAATGTATTGAACAGCAATAAATTCACAAGACGTTTGAGGTTTGTTTTTATAATATGTGTATACATGCTTTGCCTTCATGTGTCTATGTGCACTGTCTGCATTCCTGGTGCTCTCAGAGGTCAGAGGAAAATGTTAGATCCCCTAGAACTTGACATACAGAAGTTGTGAGGTATTAGGTACTAGGTTGATGCTAGGAATTAAACATGGGTACTCTGCAGGAGCAGAAAATATTCAACTATTGAGCCATCTCTCCACCCAATGGTATAGCAGTCCAAATGGTATCAATTAGTCAGATGATCTTGTAATCTTGGTAATCTGAGTGAGGCAATTTTATGTTCTTTTATTTTAGTCTTAACTCTCAACACCACCCAATACATAGCATGTAGTAAATCCACCTATATATTTATATACCTATATAGAGTGACAAAAGAAATATAAGAGGCTGACGCAGACTTTGATAGGTTTTAGAAGTGGCCCAGAGCTGTGTAAGGAGAGTCTGTATTCCTAAGACGAAGAACACAGGACTATGAAGATACCAGTGCTGTAGGGAATGAGCTACAGGGGATTAAGTTTTCAGAATGAAGATGTAATCAACTGCAGAGGCAAGAAAGTAGAAACTGCTTAGAGTGAGAAACAGTGGATTCAAGTCCAGACAGAAAGGAAGTAGATAGATACACAGTAAAGCAGGCCACATCGACAGCCATAGACAGAACTAAGCCAAAGACCTGGCAATAGTCAGGAGCTCTCTGCTCTTGGTTCTTGATACACACAGCAAGGGTCTGATGATAAGTCGATGTGAAGAAAAGGCCATCTCAGTGCTGAGTGTCTGACATTTACAGAGTCCAGTTGAGAGACTTACTTTCTCTGTTCTGGCGTGTCCAGTAAGTTTTGAGGCCTGGATTCACTGGTAAGATTTCAATATACCTATGTGCCCCTACGGCCTCAATCCACCCTGGTATATTTAGAGGGTGGTACCCCTTTTGCTACTAGGAAGAAGACATGTATCAGTATATGAGGCATTGGTTGGTCTAGACGTGTGTTGGTGTTTATTAATATATCCAGGGATCCCGGCATCCTCTACTTACAAAGGGGGTACAAAAGCTGCTTACAGGGCCAGAGAGATGACCCAGAGGTTAAGAGCAGTGGGGAGCTTCGGGTGGCTCCTAACCACCTGTAACTAGCTCCAGGGGATCTATAAGAGCCTTCACACATCTCACACACACACACACACACACACACACACACACACACACGCGCGCACGCACGCACACACGCATGCACAGAGAGAGATTTACATATGTATAAAAATACAAACAAATTTTAATGAAAAATTGCAGTGTTTCAAGGCTACGCATAGCCTGAAAAACCATAGTTTTATAGAACATAGAATGACTTATCGCAAGGCACCTCTACAATACATGGTGAGCAGAAGTCTAAAAATACTTCTTGGTTGGTAAAGAAAGCATAGTATCTGAGCAGGGGTAGCAAAGCCATCTGAGTCATAAGGAATGGTGCATCTGAAATACTGGGAAATATCCAAAGGTGAATCCACTACATGCAGAAAACTACATGCTAACGACTCCTGGGGCTTGTGAATTGAAGCAGTGAGTGCTACATAAGCTTAAGCAAAATTAATTTGCACCCTATTTCTCTGTGTGGATGATATCTGTTATATTAATGCCAATGATGCCTATGGTGTCAACAACCAAGTTATCTCTTGAGGGATGCTTGGATATCTATACTGGTTGAGTTGATCCTTCCAGAATGTTTCTCTGACACATCCTTGCCAAGATCACTTTGGTCTTCTTGTCCTTATGATCGTAGTAATTCCTTGCACCATTTATTCAACCTCCACTTCTCTCTCAACCTCAAATCCTGTGTGACTCTTCTTCACTCCTGGCCCTATACATTCTGAACACTAGCCATATAGGCAACAACATTTGCGTTAGGCATTTGTTATATGATGTAGTGAGTTACATTTCTATAATACCAATACCAACTTTGCAGCTAGATTATAAGTTGCTCAGTCAATGACAATATATCTTATTTATCTTCATGATTCCAGCACCTGACACAAGTTTGTTTTCTAGTGAAAGGTACTACCAAGCAATTATTGAATTTGCATATACAAGAACACACACACACATCTGTCTGAGATTTTACTTAGATATTGTTGCTTTTCTTTAAGGTGGCAAGAATGCTTATTCAATGGCACTTTATTTTCAATCCATATTACTTTATGAACAATCTAATTGAATTTTCATAACAACTTTTGGTGCATGGATGTATGTGTGATATGAATATGTGTATGCATTTCACATGTACATGCATAGGTATATGCACATATGTGTGTGCATGCGTGCATGTGTGTGGAGGCATGAGGTTGACATTACATATCTTTTCCAATTTCTCTCCTCCTTATGTACTGATGAAGGGTTTCTCACCAAACTTAGAGCTGGAAGTTTCCAAAAGTCTGAATAACCATTTGTTCCTGGGATTCCCTGTCTCTGCTTGTCACTTGCTAGTGCTATAGTAGGGCCACCACATAACTTCTATCTCCCCAGGCCCTCCCACCCTTTGTGTCTGGCTCTTTGAGGTAGGTATTGTTATCAGCCCTCTTTCATAGCTGACGAAACTGGGGCTTAGAGAGCTCTTTTTGAGGTCTTCACTCCAGTCACGTGAGAGAGCCAAGTGCCCCTCAGTGCCCTTCTAAGATCCCTAATTGTTAGATGAAGGTAATGAGATTTGTAATCAGGCTAAATGAAATCCCCTTCATTTGGAGATCAGTATTGTAATTAAACTGTTCTAAATCCAGCTAAATGCAAATATTTTAAGAATATCTAAAAATAAAGTCTTATTTAATGACTAGTTTGCAATGTTTTATGTTCTCTTCCTCTGAGTTTATACTTCCTCAGTCGGGCTTTGTATTTCAGTTGATTGCTACAGATTGGTGTTTTGCAAACTCTGGTTTGTGATTCATTAGAGGATTACAAAATCAATTCAGTGGGCTTAGTCTAGTATGTTTAAAAAATAGAGTAGAGGAGGCTGCAAATTTTCCAAATGAATCACAGGTAATCAGGATACACATTGTTCGATGAAACACTAATTTCATTGCACATGTCTATGTGCATACACATGTTCATGTCCAGTGATATGAAGAAAGTGTGTTCCTTTGTAAAGATTGTAGTTAAAATGTTTACAAGCCCCTGTCACAGAAAATGGCACAAATTACTTCACAGTACCTGATTCTTATTCTACGGATTTTCCTAGGATATATCTGTTTTCAAATAAAAGCTTGATTCAATAGCTCTCAAATACACATGAGCTTCGGTATAACCTTGAATGCTTTTTAACATTCAGAGTACCTGGACCCAGTTCCAGACATTCTGAGTCAGCAGCAAGCTTGAGCCACAGCCTGAGTACCAGTGTTCCAGTTTCCTCATGGACTGTTGTATCTGGTCATGGCTCACTCTGAGCAGCACCAGTCTAAGAGGCTGGTTTGATTGGAACTATGTAATATGATTATTTTAAAATCGTAACGTGGAGTTGAATTATCATACACCAACATGTTCATCTTTCATCATGAGGACACAGAGACATTTTTCAGAGAAATCATATCTGAGAATTGACGTACTAACAATGAGACACTGAGAGATGGGGAGCTAGTTCCCTGGGTAGGGCACCTGCTGCACAAACATGAGGACCTGAGTTTGGATCTCCAGCTCTCTGGGTGTGGCCGTAAGTGTATATGCCTCTGGAACTGGAAGATGTGGTGGAGATAGGAAGGTCCTCAGAGCAATGAACACTACCTTCAGTGAAAGATTCAGTTTCCGAAGGTAAGATGGACACTTGATGTGAAAAATCACCTGACTTCTGGCTTCTAGTCTCTCTCTCTCTCTCTCTCTCTCTCTCTCTCTCTCTCTCTCTCTCTCTCTCACACACACACACACACACACACACACACACTCACACTCATGCACATGTACATGCCATTACATACACCTGTACATATACATATATGATTTGTAGATATATATGTGCCCACACATACACACGCATACACACACAGACGGAGAGAGAGAGGGGGACGGAGAGAGGGAGAGGGAGAGGGAGAGGGAGAGAGAGAGGGAGAGGGAGAGGGAGAGGGAGAGGGAGAGGGGGGCTGCTCTACTCATTGCGTGAAGGGAAGAGAGGCTTGTAGTTTTTGTTGTATAATGGACCTGTCTTACCACAGTGTGATGACATTTCAAGCCATTTTTGTCATTTTATGAAAATTTCATCCAGATAACTGAGGGAAGAATTTGTGTATATAGAAGGATGGGAGGACCACATGTAAATTCTCAGCTAAAATCTCACAGTCAGATAATCACAAATGTCATTGTGAATGTGGACACATTGGAATTCTTGACCACTGATGGCAGAAATGGAAAATGGTACAGCTACTGGATAAGAGTTCAGTTGTTCTTTAAATGATTTAGAATAGAATTATCTTCTAAACTAGAAATTTTATTTCCTCTGTAAATTCCAAAATAGTTGAAAATAAGCATGTCAACAAATGTGCACAAATATTCAGTGGTATTATGATCAATTTGCAAGGTGGAATCAACTGCAATGTCTATTGTCTGACAAAAAAAATACCAAAAATCCCTGAAAAATCCATACAATGAAATATTATACAGCTATAAAAGACCATAAAGTACTAATACATGCTGCTATATGAATGAAATGTAGAAACATTCTAAATGAAAGGAATACACAATGGATTGACAATGTCTAGTTCCATTTATGTGCAATACCTAAAATATGTACACTCTAGAGACTGAAAGTATATCAGTAGTGTCCAGGACTATTCATTAGAGCCTGGAGGTCAAGACAACACACTGGAAATAGAATGAAGTGGAAGTTATTCAATGTTGTGACTGGAATAATTGCTACTGTGTTCTGTACTTCAAAGTATTTCACTGTCACTTACATTTTTACTTCAGTCAAACATATACATGTAAGCAAATATGTATAAAGATAGATACATATATGTATACATGTATCTGTCTGTACATTTTGTAATTTTAAGTGGCCTTTCTCCCATTTGATCTCTGTTTTTAAAGGTTCATTTATTTATGTGTATGAGTGTGCACTTGCATGGGTCTGTGTACCATAGGTATTCAGTGCTCACAGAGGCCAAAAGAGGGTATTAGTGTGGGAACTGGAGTTATAATTGTTAGTGAACTCCCGTGTGTGCTGGGAATCAAACTCAGGTCCTCTACAAGAGCAGTCAGGGTTCTACTGACTCATACATTCCTCCAGCCCCTCAATCTCTGTCTTGTATTCCTCCTGCATCCCCTGCAGGGCGAAGGATACTTTCCCTCTTCTTGTGTGGTATTGAATACCAAATCCATTGCTTACTCAAGACAGACAGACAGACAGACAGAGGTGGGGGAAGAGCGCCAGCACAGGGTCCCTTATATGATAGACACTGTGCTGGGACATTTTGATTCAGGCTTTTTGAGGAATTGTCCAGATGTCACTGTCCATGTGTCCAATGTGTAGATCAGGGCAAGCATATCTCATGACGGAGAGAGAGAAAGGAGGCAGAGTTATAACTTCATGCTTTACAGAGTAAGGTGAGATTAAAGGACTGCGTCTGTAGTTCGAGCTCTGTATTAGTTACTTCCCTGTGGTAAAATACCATGACCAAAAACAGTATGCAGCAGATTTTTGGGTTATTTTATGGTTTTAGAGGGCTAGAGTACATGATGGTATGGGAGGTATGACTGGGAGTAGTTGAAGCAGAGGGATGACCAATCACACCCTTCAACCAGACCATGGAAACAGGAACAAATTGGAAGCAGGGAAATCCTATCAACTCTCAAATCCTCTCCTCAAAGTGCCGGACAGACTTCTAGCATCGAGATTGCATAACCTTACCATCACCTGATGGCTAAGTGCTTAACCACATGAGCCTGTGGGGGGGACAAGCCTCATTCAAATTACCACAAGTCTGTGAAGGAAATCAGAAGTGAGAAACAAAAGGATGCGTTCCCCTGCACATCAGATGCGTTGTAGCTATGGCCCAGATTCTTTGTGTTGGCTCTCCCACACTTACAAATATTACGGTGACTCCTATATGTCTCATGGGTCAGGGTCAGGGTCCTTAAATGGGAAGGAAGCCTCACTTCCTCCTTCGCCTCCTTCCCAATTCCGCCCAAGGCCTCGGCACCTTGGTCATGAGCCTGTTCTTCATTTGCCTGTGAAAACTCTAAGACAAGACCTCCTCCCAGATTTTGCCATCTCGGTGTTTTTCTGTATATCAGCAAATTTGTTCAGTGTCTGCCAAAGCAGACTTTTATTTCCCCACTCAAAATCAAACAAACCTTGCATGCATACACTATAAAAAGAAAGCAAATCAAAGGTAAAGCAACCCCCTTTTTTGGCCGAAGAGGGTCCATCCTAATGAGTCCTGCTACTCAAGATTCAAATGCTTCATCTTCTCTTCTTAGTGGACAGAGCTACGAAGTTACAAGAAAGTTTAGAATTAGGAAAGGAATACCTGAATTCCCTACAGAAACTCACAAAAACTAGCTTGTGTAAGCTCAGACTACTGAGAATTCAAAATTAATCATGGAAAGTGCTTACAGAAAAGAAAAAAACAGAGATGGTTTTATGTTTGGTTTTCAATTCTTCATTGGACTCAAATGTCTTCATTTGACAGTAGAGCCCATAAAACATCTTGATACTTAGGGCTATGCATTGTCAAGTTTTAAATTACGCATGTGCTACAATCCTGGCTTCTACACCAAATTTTAAAGTATTTTTTTAAATAAAGGGTTATTATGGGAAGTGTCCCATTAAGACAATTTCTTTACAGTTGTGAAAAACATCTGTATTAGAACCAACCATACCAGACAGCAAGGTCTTTTATTTCTTTTAATCCTCTCATTTGGAGAAATGTAAGGCAATCAGGGGAATTAAAAGCAGCAGAATCAATGGCTTTCTCAGGTCATCATAACCTCTACAAAAATGGCTACGTGCAACTGAGAGGTCCCCACGCAGCAGATTTATTATCAAAGAAAGGAACTGTGTGGGAAATTCAAGCGCTTTGTCAATTATTAACATAATCCAAGAAGTAATTAGGAATAAATCGTGTATCCCTTTGTGTGTCCATAGCAGAAACTTACATAATAGTGAGTGATATGGGGAACCACCATTCTACCATGCTCAGTGCCTGCTCCTTGCTATGCCACAACTATAGGCCTGTCGTCAAATATTACATTTCATTGTAAGAGAAATTAAATATTTCAAGACAAATTGCATCCTACTTTCTCAGCTCGGTTTTCTTACTCTGCATTTACCTCCTCTTAAAAGATAAGGTTTTTATTTACCCTTCCAAATCCCTCCCAGTCTCCTTCGAATGTGGGATGTGGGCTTGTAGGAAGGGTAAGGGCTTCCCAGTTAGCATGTAAGGGTGCTGAACTCTCCCTGTAGGAAAAGCTCTTCCTAGACAGCAAGTTGTTCAGGAAGTAACTGGAGCACCTCAGTCATTTCTACTTACCGGTCTCTTGCTGTGCAGTGTTTCCAGTCTCTCCTTTGTCCTTGTATGTGCCACTCAGGAGCCAGAAATGGATAATTTCTGAAGGAAGGAGGGGTGTGGAGTGGCTTCCTTGAAAGGATCAGAAGCTGCTAAAGCCTCTTGTGCATTGGTGCACTTGATACAATAAGGTATCAAGATCCAAGGATGGCTGGGGCAGGACTCAATATTATGATCAAAGAGGTCTCTCTGGTTTGCAGGGAGGTACTTGAATGGTGTAAAGGGAGTCCTTTCACAGAAAGATATCAAGACAGTATCTATTGGGAGAGATCACGAGAAGAAACAGGTGGTCCCGGTCAGATGCACGCCTTTTTGACTCATCTATCACGAGCATCTGCTGACTTGTCACCAGAGTTGGGCAGGTGGGCAGCAGACCTGAATGCCTGCATGTGGACTCTGGTCTACACGCATGGCCATGGAATTTCTCAGGAGAAGTCACAGCACAATGAGCTTTGAGGCCTTGCTATCCTGGCAGCCAAGGGGAACCCAAGGGGGATGACAGAGGCAGTACAATCCTTCCCAGCCCATTGATTCTAACCCCACCCTGCTTTCTTTGTGCACATGTGTCCCACTAATCAGGACCTGGTGAGCTATCAGGGCCTCAGCAGAGGCCAGAGGAAAGTTGTCCCTGGGGCTGCCATGCCCAAGGTAGATGAAGGGTCCAGGAAGGACTGTAGGGGGCAGTGTTCTGTGAGGTCTGGGGTGCTGAGCTTCATGTGTTATTGCCCCAATACTACCCCCCTGTAACCAGTGCACATGCAGAGGAGATGACCTCCTGGGGCAATAAGGCACACTGGAGACTGGTCGTGATCCACACTGGGAATGGATAGTGCCAAGGAAATCGCAGGGAGCGCATTATCTTTGTAGAAAGTCTGCGTGGAAAAAAAAAAAAGCAAATTGCTGCTCTGTGAGGGCAGACAAAGCTTTTCTTTGGACCTAGTTTCCGGAATAAATTTTCTTTAGAAGCAACACATTCAGACGGAGAGGGTAACGTTCAAAGGCTTTTTTAAAATTATCCAAATTAAGGTCATCTCAAGCACTAGTGTGGTGGATCGTCCTCCTCTTTTTCCAAAAACGCTCCTGCAAGCCCCAACCCTCCCCTTGCTTCTGATGCCCTGGAGCAGATGAAGGGGTTTCTTGGGGGGAAGCAGCTCTAGCCAGGGTGTGAATACTTTTTGTACAGAACAAGGAAGATTTATTTGTGTGTTGGGCAGGCAGATACGACCGATTCTTGGTTTCCTCTTAAACTCTGCAGCTTCAGTCTTTTACTATCTCTTTGCCTTTTGTTTACCTTCGTGCCTCTTATAAGTTGTTGTGTCTTTCACAGTTAGCTCAGGCGTTCACACAGCTCACCTTGCATTCTTCCTCTCAATGTGACATGACTTCAGAAAATTTCTATACAGGTTGACCACAGGCTATCCCAGGCTGAGCTAGCAGTGCCCCTGCTCTTCCAATGGAACATTGAAGAAAGGGTGCCTCTAGCCTTATCGACGGTTGCTTGGGACATGTTCATACAGAATAGAAGTATGTTTAAGCCAAGTGTGGGGCACATTCTGTAACCCCACACCTTAGATGGAAGGCAGATTGTCAGTTTGAGCCTAGCCTAGTCTACATAACATGATCCTATCTCATTAAACCTAGTAAATAAATAAGCTTTTATATTTAAAATCTTTCATGATAAAATTTAAATATCCCCCTAGGAGCATCACCTTTTAAATTATGAGTCAGACATAACCTGAGGGAGCACTGTGTTTTGAAATGACAGCCTTCCTACTCTGTAAACCAGATAACAAATACCCCTGTGGTTAAGGAGATATGGTTTCAGAGGGTACAGAAACTGAAACAATTGAACAAGACAGACCCTGGATAAAACATCCAGGAGAGCTGGCTGGAAAGCCCCCTGGATGAACAGGTGAAATCCAGACCTCTCCCTCAGGTAAAGTTTCCCTTGGCAACGAAACAAATAGAGCAGAAGAACATGGGCTCTGGTGACTTAGAACAGCTGGGGCTGAAGAAACCTAGGAGCTCGAGGCTGCCTTCCAGGTCCTCTCAGCACCTGTGTGTTTGTGGAAACAGAGTTGTGTTTTTCTTAACGGGTGCCAGCTGTGATTCTGAAAAGGATCAGAACATAGTCTCAGTGCTAATCAAAGAAACTGGGTGGAGCCACCACCCCTGAGAAAAGGATAAGGCTCTGAAGGAGGAGGGGAAGTCACAGGACTGAAGTAAGTGAAGACTCATGGCTCAGGAGGATGTCAGAGTTGAAGGAGCCTTGGAACTAGATTAATAGAGTTTTAGAGAAAGGTGGAAGAGGCAAGAGATTTATTCCAAATAAGTTAAATGTACAGAAAGGGCTAGAAGCACTCTAACTTCTATTCATAAATCTATATTGACACATATTCATAGACATCAAGTTGCAGGTTCTGGATTCTGGATTGCTGATTCAAAGAGCAGGGTTTTAACGTACCAACATCTTCCACCTGGATCATAGGTTGTATGTCCTGTTGGTCCTGTCTGGCATCATACCGAGACTAGGCTGGTCCCATAGATTCCCGAGATAAAACACCAAAGCTTCCTTTGAGATCTGGAAGAAGACAGTCAGTCACACAAGAGTAGCAAAACTGGTTGTTGGGATCAAATCCCCAGATCCTAGCACCACTTAGTGTGTGAAAAGCTTAAGACTTAAGTCCTTTGTGTTACTCTTCAGCCAAAAGAGTTGCAAGGAAGACAAACTTAATAATAGAAATAGTTTTCCTTCTATGTCTGCTGAATATATATAAGTTGGGGAGTGGTGGGGCTGGGCCAAGGTAGGAAGGACAAGGAAAAACAAGCCATGATCAAAGATGGATGGAGTCAAACAAGGAGATCTGCCAGATGCCAGCCCCCTTGGCACACAGGAGCCCGAAGAGGACTGAATGCAGCCTTTCATTCTACCTGCTGAAAGGCTGTCCAGGTCCCTCTTGCACCAAATGAATTATGTTTTGCCCAGACATGTCCCATTTCAGAAGGTTCTGCTATTTGGGGGGCAGTAAAGCAAAGTAAAGACTTCCTGGCTTCAGCAGCCATGGGAATTCTTACCTGCACTGATGAAGGCAGGAGCTGATGCTCAGAGATCCTCTTCCCAACACTAAAATAGTCACTCTAAAATGTCTCAGGAGACTGTTATTATTCTCTTTATGCAAACAAAGCAACTAAAGAACAGAGTGAGAAGAGAGTTTGCCCTCCTCACAAAGCTAACCTACAATGCAGCCAGATCTGGTGCATCAGTGCTGTCTAACTGCAAAGTGGTCCTCTTCCC
This sequence comes from Rattus norvegicus, assembly GCF_021556685.1. NCBI lineage: Eukaryota > Metazoa > Chordata > Mammalia > Rodentia > Muridae > Rattus > Rattus norvegicus. Next base: position 27,409,158 of record NC_141549.1, read on the forward strand.
TATCATGCAGTGTTGGTGTTCTAAGCTAGGAGAGGAGAAAGGAAGGGAGGAAGGAGAGGGAAGGAGGAAAGAAGGAAGGAGAAGGAAGAAAGGAAGGAAGGACTAAGGGAGAGAGGGAGGAAGGACTAAGGAGAGAGGGAGGAAGGACTAAGGGAGAGAGGGAGGAAGGACTAAGGGAGAGAGGGAGGAAGGAAGGGAGGGAGGAAGGAAGGGAAGAAGGAAGAAGATAAATTTCAGCCTGTCTGGGGCAACATACATGAAGAACATGTTATCTGGCTCCTGGACTTGAATTCAGATAAGAAGATGCTAGGAAACTATATTCTACAGAGACTGAACTTTATGCACTAGGATTATTTGAGTGGCCCAGAATACATGGAGATGTCTCTGGGTTTTGTTTCTCCCTTACCAATTCCAAATTCCCTCACACCGAATGTGCATTTACGATAACAATAGCTGTCTCAATATAGAATAATCCACATAGGAAGTTCATTAGGGGTAGGAGAGATAGCTCAGTGGTTAAGAGCACATACTATTCTTGGAGAGGACCTAAATTTGGTTTCCACACATGTTGGGTGGCGTACAGCTACTTGTAACTCCAGCTCTGGGGATCTAACACTGTCTTCTAGACTCTGAGAGCAACTGCACACACATGTACATGTCACTAACTTGTAGAAACTGGGCATTGTAGCGTATACCTGTAATGTCAGCTGAGGCAGGAAGATTATGTAATCAAAGCCAGCTTGAACTGGACTGGACTGCAAGACCTTTTTTTAAAAAAAGAGCAAATCAACTTTGCTAGGTGTTCTCTGTCCTTCGAACCCTAGTGGTGTCTATTCAGCCTAGCTATTCTGTCCCTGTTTGTTGGCTACACCCCCCTCAGGGTAATAGAATGTTCAGAGTGGGATGGCCCCAGCCCTGCATTTTCTGAGGGACTCTGTCCTCCTGGATACTGTAATATGAGTTAATCCTTGACCTTCTGCTTCCCCACCTTCTAGGGCTGCCAATTTTAGAAACTTCACCTTCATCCAGCTGAATGGAGAGTTCTCCCGGGGAAAGGGACTGGATGTTGGAGCCCGCTTCTGGAAGGGAAGTAATGTCGTGCTCTTTTTCTGTGATGTGGACATCTACTTCACCTCTGAGTTCCTCAACACATGTAGGCTGAACACACAGCCAGGTTTGTGTTGCCTTGTTCCTGCCGCTTTCTGGTACCCAGCTCTCTCGTTTTCTTTCAGAGATTGCTCTGTGCACAGTCCACCCTGACATCTTGCTCTGGACTGAGACTTACTTTCCTCCAGTAACAGACAAGGAAGGTGACCTTGTTTAGCTCGCCCTTGGATATTGCACGACAGGCCTGTCAAGCACACTAATTCTGGGACTCTGTCTTGTGCCTTGCCTTGGCAAGTCAGATGAGTGGAACACACATGGGAGAGACAGTAGGCCAGAGGACATGGGCCTGCAAAAGCCCATGGCTGTAAAGGGAGAAAGATAGATGAGGGCTACTTGCAAGGCAATGGCTGGGAGAAACCACAGATATAAAAACGATATCCACGGACTTAGACACAGCTACAAATAGCTAAGAACCTTGCTGTGGTCATTTGCTGTTAAAATGTAGCTGTTCTTCCAGATATATTGGTAAAGGGCAGCTACATTGAGCCTCCTGCTGCCCAGGGTCTCCCTTATCTCCTTTGCCAGCCTCTAAGGTTGTGCTAGGTAGATACCAGTGCTTAAGGACTTTGTGCATGCACGACGGAGACAGCCATATACTTCTACATGCGTCACATTGGGAAATACAATTCCAGCCATTGACTGTAAACAACTTACATATATCCTCATCCTGGGAGGACAGAAAGATTCAAGAATCAGTCTGACTAGTCTAGCTGGTGGGTAACTTCTGAGATCTAGTCTAGTGTTGAATGAAGAGACAAGAGAGAGTAGACATAAACGCCTGGGCTATTTCAGACAGCTGGGTGCATATGGTCAAGCCCAGCAGAGGAAATGAATCACTCTCTTAAACAGATGTTTGCGTTTTGATTTGCAGGGAAGAAGGTATTTTATCCGGTTCTTTTCAGTCAGTATAACCCTGGCATAATCTACGGCCATCATGATGCTGTCCCTCCCCTAGAACAGCAGCTGGTGAGTAATGACCCTGCAGATGTCTGTGTGTGCGGCTCATTACTAGGGGCACCTGACTGTGAGGCAAGGTGAATGGGCATCTGCAGACCAATCCCCTTGGTGGCTTTTAAGTCTGGCAGATTCTCTGGCTGTTGCTCTGAGTGCCATGTTGATTCAAAGTGCTTGCGATATTTAAAAGTGGAAAATAACTAAGAGCAGTATCTTCCAGGAAGGTAATTTCACACCTTCATAGCTCCCATCATTTTCAAGAACTACGATTACTGGATGCTAGAGCATGGTTTCTCTTTACCGCTACAAAATCTAACAGGAAAAGTGAGGCTGATGGTGCCCCCTTTTCAGGTGAAAAAGATAGAAAGGAATGGCTCACCACAGAATTACAGGGAGACAGTGGAGAGCAAGGGTCTGATCCTGTCTCCCGGCCCATTCCATCCCATCACCACAGCTACACATCCCTGTACTGGGACAGGTGTTGGCATCACTGGTGTCCCCACAAAGGTAGCTCTCAAAGAAATAGTGGAGAGACTTCTCTGCTAAGATTCTGGCTGCACAGGTGATGGGTCAGGGAACCACAGAGCCGCAGGGCCTGTTCACTCTCTGTCATCACTGACCGCTGAAGCAGAACAGAAAATAGGAAGTGAGAGAAACCAAGAGAGGCTCTTCTCGCTTTCCCAAGGCTATTGTAATAGTGTCCTCTCCCTCGTGTGGGGTGTACTCCAAGACTGTCACTGGGTGCCTGAAATAATGAATAAGACAAAGTCATAAGTGATACAAAGCCCTGTATACAGTGTGGCTTTCTCTGTTCTTATACCCACAGTAATATTTAAATTATGCATTAGCAGTGAGAGAGTAACAGCAATGACTAATGATAATATGGGGTAATTATAATAATATCCTAAGATAAACATTACTTAAAACATAATTTATTCATTTCTGGAATTATCCATTTAATATTTTCAGGCCTCAGCTGACAGCAATAAGTAAAACCGTGGAGAGTGTATGTGGGGGGTTGTACTGTACTGTTGGCTGCTTGGGCACAGAGCAGACCCTTCTGTCACCCCTCTCAGGGTGATCTTTCCAGCAGGGAGATAATTTGTGATACTTCTGTATCCTGTTAGCAAGCCTGAAAATGCCATGCTTTTCCCACTGAATACCCTTGTACAGATGGGACACACGAGTGTAATAGAACTAAGTCTTCTTGAGCCCCATGGAAGGACAACAAATGGGTTGATAACACGTGTTCTGCAAAGTTCATTTGCATAGTTAACTCTGTGATGAGCTCTCAGAAGTAACAAAAACCCATTCCTTCCAGGCCTGTCCCCTGCCCTTCACCTTCCTCAGGCAATACCTCACAGCTAATATGATTCTTTACAGAACACTGCAACTTTGGGTGTTTTCTGGGTGGAGGTGATTCATGCCTCATACTCGTCCTAGCATGATTCTGTTGGGATCAAGCTAGAATGTACATAAACATTCCCCTCACCCCCCATCAAATGCTAACACTATAGATGTAGTGTGGGTTTATGTATGGGCTGCATTTCTGTCTGGACTTTATAGAGGAAAACAATCCAGTTTCACAGCCAAAGAACCAGTTTTGTACTTATGAGCAATAAGTCTCCCAAAGACAAAGAATTCTGGATTCCCATCCCAAGAGTTGCAAGCTTCTCTTGGGACTTTAAGGGAAAATAGAATAAAGTCTTGGTTTTCTTTCAACCAATGAGAATAAAAGTCCCTTTGGTTTTAACTAAAGCTCTGTTTTACATTTGACATTGGCAATGATTAATTTTTCTAGTTCAGACTCATAAAGGCCTTATGTGCTTGCAAGGAATTCTTTTCATTTCATAATCTAAAGGTTTTGTCCTTTCTAGTTCATCGTGCTGAGAGCAGGTAGGCTAGAAGGCAGAGAAGCAGACAGTGCAGAAGCAGGTTTGTCAGACCCACAGAACAGGCAGTGCAGGCAGAAATAACTCAAATTCCCGTGGCCCCGGCTAGCAGCCCTGAGTCAACCTACATTTTGACATTTATTTCTGAAGGGATCATTGACTTCTCTCCCAGTTCATAAAGCTACTGTTTCAGAACTCGGTATTTAAAATTATCGAGTTCAGTGAAATTCAATTTGAAGTCCTCCCATTCCCCAGAGAAATGCATGATTATGTCCCTCATTAAACAAGTCGTTTTCTAAAATTTTATTTGTACTTATGTGCGTAAGTTCAGAAGAGGGTATAAGATCTCTTGGAGCTGGAGTTACATCTGATGCAGGTCTTTGAAACAAAACTCAGGTCCTCTGGAGGAGGAGCAAAACCTCTTTATCAGTGATCCATCTCTACAGCCCCAAGACGAACTGTGTCACTTGCTGCCTATAAAGGTCTGTCCAGACCGTGGTGCAGGAGTCAGAAGAATTGCTATTGTTCCATATACACAGATAGATTGGCCAGAAATCCCTCAACCACCCTTTATAGAGGCAGAATGACCGGTCCACAGTTGCATAGCTAGAGCCTAGGGAGATGACTCAGTGGATAATGTGCTTGCTGTGAAAGAATGAAGACCTGTATTTAGGTCCCCAACTACCCCAGACAGGTGAATGGCACATGCCTGAAGCCCTGGCACTAGGGATCTGATTCGCACAGGTAGATTCCAGCAGGAGAGGTGAGGCAGCCACTAGCCAGACAGGCTAGCCCAAACTGCCTGCTCCAGGTTCATTGGAAAACCTGTGTCAAAAACATCAGGACAAGAGTGATAGAGGAAGATACCCGAAGTTAACCTCTGACCTCTACACAAGCATGGATGAGCACCGACAGGCAAATGTGCAAGCACAGGTAAACACCAGCACACACCCATACACACATGCATGCACACACACACACATATCACACTCACACACACACATACCCATACACACGTGCATGCACACACACACATATCACACTCACACACACACATACCCATACACACGTGCATGCACACACACATATCACACTCACACACACTCTCACACACACACACTCACACACACACTCACACATTACACACACACCCATACACACGTGCATGCCCACACACACACATATCACACTCACACACACACTCACACACACACACTCACACATACCCATACACATATGCATGCCCCCACACACACACTCACACACACACACTCACACCCCCATACACAGTGCATGCCCACACACACACACACACTCACACACACACATACCCATACACACGTGCATGCCCACACACACACACTCACACACACTTACACATATACCCATACACACACACCCATACACACGTGCATGCCCCCACACACACATCACACTCACACACACACTCACACATCACACACACACCCATACACACGTGCATGCCCACACACTCACACTCACACACTCACATACACATTCACACACACCCATACACACGTGCATGCCCACACACACACTCACACACACACATCACACTCACACACACACATATCCATACATATGTGCATCCCCCCACACACACTCACACACACACATCACACTCACACACACACACACATATCCATACATATGTGCATGCCCACACACTCACACACACATATACCCATACACACGTGCATGCCCCCCCCCACACACACCTGTCTTCAAAATTAAGATGGAAAGGTCTACGACAGAGCCCAGCCCCCACCACTATGTCCCCTTGAGCAGGGGGACTAGACCTGCTGAGCATCCCCTAGAGAGCTGATGCATGAAAGAAATGGCCCGACGGGAATTCTAGAGGCAGACATCAAACTACAGAAATTAGTATAGCGAAGACAGACTGTGTAGGTAGCAAGACACCATAAAATAAAAAGTAACGGCTGGAGATGGGTAAATTAGGAGAGTTTCCTCCCGAGGTTGCATTTTGGCTCTGTCTAGAAAGAGACTGTGGATATTAGCAAACCCTTGATAGCCTCCCCTGGAACACATCAGTACCTCAGATGAGGCGGGGAATGTAGGTTCAGAATGGGGCTGTAATAAAAGTTACTTCCCTATGCAAACAGGAGACCGCCTTTCCCAGCAGCCCTGCAAACACAACCTCCTGCTCGGTGTCCCAGTTATGAGTTTTCACGGTTACCAGCCCTGTCATTTCCATGTTGCCTACAGATGAAAGCGGGTTTTTATGTGTGTACAGATGACTGTTTTTAAACGTCTGCATCCGAGTCATTAGGAACAAGTGACACTGTGGGGTCTCGTACTAATATTTAATGTTTCTGAATTTTAAGCCATGAGATGGAACTTATTGAGGCTTTAATGCAGAAACAGCATACTGAGGAAGGGATGACTGCCATTTAAATAGGGTTCACTTTAGACATTCCACCTTGCTGGCTCAGCCTGTCAGCTACAACTCAGGTCCCCACAGAAGCCTCCTACTTCTGTCTTCAGGTTCCAACCCTCCCCACACTCCAGTCTTTGCTCATCCTCTCTCAGACACTGGTTTTGAATAAACAAATTAATTCCACTTTTTTCTTTTAAAAGCATTTATGACATATAGCCAATGGCGTGCTAGCAAACGTTTGGCAACACACCCTTGGAAAGAAGGGAAGGGGGAGAACGCCCTGGTGATGGTATTTGCCAATTTCCGTGGTGTAAGTAATACCACTGTGGCTTTTTTTCGGCTAACCAATGTGTTACCACAGGGCATGCAGCTGGGAAGAGATGTGTACAAATCTGGTGAGCCAGCATGGGCTGCCTCAAGCACAGGGCCGCAGACTCTGATTTCTTGTTGGGACTAATTGTCCTCCATAAACTAACTCAACCTTGCAAAGAAAGTGTCAACAAGTCCCACCACCTGGCAGATGGCACCAACTCCATGGATACCCATGTCAGCCTGCTGTTCTGTAGCACACCTGCTCACGGTCTCTGAATGCTGTCCTTGTTCCCCCAGGTCTCTGCCTGACCAGTTGTAGTCTCTCAATGTGATGTAGACATCACAGGCTGCTGTGTAGTAACCCCGCCTGCTTAAGCCTGCTTTCTCTGGGACCCCATTCAGTGATTTGGGGGTGTGCTGCTCATTTGTCCTCATCCTCCCTGTGATTACATCTGCACCTCTTTACCCCCTCAAATAGTTTGTGTGTGAAGCCAGAGGTGGGCATCAAGTGTCTTTCTTGATCACTATCCCCCCTAATTTAATCTATTTTTACTAGTTCATACATGTATTAATGTTTTAAGTCATATTTTCCTCCTACTATTCTTTCTTGTGCTGCTCCTATTCTCTAAGAGGCTCTGCTTCTTCCTTCCACCTTATGTTTCTGTCTGTCTGTCTGTCTGTCTGTCTGTCTGTCTGTCTGTCTCTTTCTCCCTCCCTCCATCCCTCTCTCCCTTCTTCTCTCTTCCTCTCTGTCATCCTTTCCCACCTTCCACCTCCTCCTCCTCCTCTTCCTCCTCCTCCTCTTCCTCCTCCTTTTCTCCCTCCTCCTCCTCCACTTCTGCCCTCTTTAACTGAATATGTAGCTCACTGATCCAACTAGCCTGGGCAGACAGTGAGTAGTAGGGTTAGGGTCCCATGTCACTACACCTACCTTTTTATGTAAGTTACAGGGGTCCAAACTTAGGACTTTGTATTTGTGGAACTCACTTTATCAAGAAGCCTTTTCTCAGCTCCTCAGTTGAGGTTCTTTATTTTAGGGGGTAAGGGGGAGGCTTGAATTATTGACCATTTTAAGTATTGACTTGTGCTTCAGTTTTTAGCATTGCCCACTGAGCATGGTATGTGCAATGTACCCTTGCAGACTGGTTTTGTTTACTCAGAAAGCATACACTTACTGAATAGCAAAACTAATGTTACCAGATGCCACCTGAGAATCTCTCACTGTGACCATGTAATGTCCCATAATTCTCAACATAGGCAGGTGACATCAACATCTCAATTCACACATATGCAAGTCTGGGCTCAGACTCCTGCAGATGCTACATGGGAGAGGGACAGCTCTAGGTGCTACACCGTGAGGCTAGGCTTGAATGAGAATGAGGAACTGAAAGAAATGTACTCTTTGGCCTCAGTGTGCTTCTAGGAGGACCAAGAGTCTGGATCCCAGACTGCAGAAACCTGGAAAAAATCCATGTCAGTCTGAACCCCTTAGAAAACACAACCATCCTTTATCCAGAAACCAATGGGAGGTGTGAAAATGAGGCTCTGTGGAGATCTGGGAGGAGATGAGATTTTAGTCTATCATTAAATAAATTCTGGAGACTCTGTGGTTCCAGAATACATTATTTCTTAAGAAATTATACAAGGCTATTCAAGGCAATCCTAGCCCTGAGTTCTGCTACAGCAAATTGAATGAACTTGAGCAAATCATTCTGCCCACATTTTAAGAGGTCTCAAGAAGAGGGCACATAGCCCTTGCTTCCAGAACCCACTGCAGTATACTCACTGGCCCTTCCATTTCCAGATAATAAAGAGTGCACAGTGCATAGTGCTACCTAGAAACTTCTGCAATTCAAGGACTCTAGTATTCAAGTGCAAGGCCTGATATATCAGTAAAATATCTCAGAACAAACCCAAAATTCAGACCCTTGTTCCAAAAGCATTCAGAATTTAAAGACAGCTGCAACATGTCCAGGACCCTGTGTAAGTTTCTAGGCCACATGCCAGTAAACGTGCCCAGCTCCCAGACATTTCTAGGATGTATAAGACTGGTCAGAGCTGGCTTTGGTTCTTGGAACATAACTCTTTGATTTAGATAGAACACTCTGCCTGAAGACCTTGTTACCTTCTTAATTTGAAGATCCAGATTGCTTCATAGGCAGCTGTCAGATCCAACACCATTAAGTCAGATCGGCAACTGCTGGTGCTCCAGGCTCCCTGTGCAGCTGTGGGACAGCCATGTTCCCCTCAGCTCTAGAGGGATTTGCTGATTTGTGTTTTGTGTTTTTGTTGTAATAAAAAAATAATTAGCCCTGTCACATGACTTGCCCACAAAGCTGTGATTCTAGAAACTTGCTGTGGGAAGACCCAACATGAAACACATCCCTTTTATGGTATACTTGGGCCCACAGTCTTTTGTAAACTTCTGTGAGGAAGGAAGGTACTGGAGAAAGAGTGAGTGGGAGGCTAGCTACAAAGAACATCCTTAAAGTGACAGTGGCTCCTGTAGACAGATCAATGAAATTCAGAGTAAAAGGAAGAGATAAGTAACTTTTCAGGCACTCCTGTAGTGGGAATATTGGAGTATATATTTTAACACTTGGACGGATAGATGGAATTCCTTATGCCCGAGCCAAGGTGTTTAAGTCAGACTTTGTGCCTTAGACCTCAAGAAGGCAAGATCACTTCTGCCTATAGTCTAGATCTGTCCAGTCCTAACAATTGTCACCAGTGGACTGCCTTTACTTTTGATGAGGTACTTGCCCATGAGTGTCTCTTACTTGAAGCCATTTTTCTTTCCTCTTGTAGGCAGGAGTCATGGTTACCTTAGAAGTGTTCCTTCTCCATTAACTGAAGAAGTGTATCAATTGCATAGCTGGGTAGCCAGTAGTGTTCTGGGTGCTGGAGACACAGGGGACTAAGGTCCTTGCTGCTGTTTTCCATGGGTGGTAGATAAAGACAACAAACTGGGAAACAAATATACCCACCAGCTCATTTGACACTTCAGAGAACTGCTCATATTACAAAGAAGTTAAGCCAGGGTCATAGTGTAGAGGGAAAATGGGTACTTGCAATTGAATTGGCATTGACCTAGAGAGTCAGGGTGACCACTCTGAGCAATGGTGAGCAAGGGACAAGTGACCAAGCAGAGACTGTAGGGATACCATAGATGTCTGTGAGCCTGGGGAGTTTGGAGAGTTTAGGGGTGGTCAAATCACAGGACTGTGTAGAACAGAAATTCTCGACTTGTAGGCTGTGACCCTTTTGGAGTTGAAGAAAATTTTCACGGAGTCACCTAAGACCATCAGAAAACACAGATATTTACATTATGATTCACAACAGTAGCAAAATTGCAGTTGTGAGGTAGCAAAAAAAATAATTTTATGATTGGGGTCAACACAACATGAGTAACTGTATCAAAGGGTTGAAGCATTAGGAAGGTCGAGAACCATGGATATAGAGGTTTGGAGGGAATGAGAGGAGGAGGAAGAAGCAGGCCAGCCTGGGTAGTAGAATGGAGGTTCTCTGTGGCTTTTGTAGGGTCTTCAGCAGTAATATAATTCCATCCCATCAGAAGGGAACTCTAGAGCATTGCATTTCTGCCAGTCTGCTCCCCAAGGGCAATGTTCCAGTCAGCAACTTGCTCCAGCTATGATGGTAGAACTTCTAATAAGTGAACTCCATCTTGCCCTGAAATTACATACTGTAACACAACCATGTCCTCTTCCACAAAAGACTATATTTCAGTGGCTTCTTCCCAGAGTGACTTTCTATGGCTTAGCAACTTTAGAACCAACTAAGTAACTGTTTCTATACAGCAGCTCCTGGGTCATAAATTGGTGTGTTACTATCCCACCACTCCAGGTGGGTACCACCCTTCCATCTATGTCCTTTAGCACAACCTTCACAGCCTAGCATTTTAGAACAGCTTCTTCTCAGGAATGTTCATAGCTCCCTCCTCCATTCTGCTGGATTGTTTTTCCAGCATCAAGCTGTCCAGTAAGCCCTATATAAAGTCCAGTCAAATATCTGAAGTTTGGGGTTGGGGATTTGGCTCAGTGGTAGAGCGCTTGCCTAGCAAGCGCAAGGCCCTGGGTTCGGTCCCCAGCTCTGAAAAAAAGGAAAAAAAATTATCTGGTTTGGATACTGGTGTTTCTCCTCCATGCCATGTCTGTGAGATATTTAGAACCCTGGACCATAGAAGGAATATTGAACCATTCACTGCAATAGAAAACTTTACCTGACTTGACAGAAAAGGAACAAAATCTATTTAAAATCTATTCAGTGGCGGTTTCTCCAGATGTTCCTTCCTCATGAAATCCTTCCAAGCTTCATTTTCTCCACATCTGTTGTTTTGTCTGTGACCCAAAGAGTTTCACCAGGGCTACACACAGAGGCATGGAGGGGGCATTATTTGCAGCAGTGTTTGTACCTCACCAGTGCCTACACCACTCTACGCCACTGGTAAAGATCTCTTTTCCTCACCCCAGCAACCATTATCTGGACATAAATCCTTGAAGAGAGGTTGGTGGGACTTCCTAAGTCCCTTCAACTCCAGGACAGAATGTTAAGGCGACTCATCATGATCAAGATCTTGTGCCCATAGCATGACATAGACTTTGCATTATTGAACTCTGGGATAAAAGAATGGTTAAGATTCATTACCTCTTTTGCAAGAAATATTTATTGGATATAATTTAGGCTGTGGGAAGGTTCTAGAACATGGAATAACAGTGACATAATACATGACCTGGAAGACCCTTTAACTATGATTTAGCTCAATTCTTCATCTGATAGGAAGGAGAACAGGGCCTTGAAATGATGAGGCCTACTGGCTCCTTACCTCATGAGCTGTACCACTCAGAAGAGCAGGCCCAGCAACTTGACTTGGCAGCACAATAGAACTGGCTCTGGTGGCTTGGGTTCTGGTAACCTGGTGCCAAGGGCATGAGAGTAAGCTAGCTGACCTTGCCCTCTGAGGACTGCAGCACTGGGTGAGCAATCAGACCAATGCTGGAGAGCTTACCCTGGTGGTGCAGGTATAGGAGAGCTGGTGGGATGACCAACTCAGCTACCACCGATGCCCACATCCAGGGCTTTGACTTGGCCCACCTCCATATCAACCTCATCTGTGAACTGCTTGAACATGTAAAGGGCCAGTTCTACAGATCCAAAGCTGCAGGATCTCCATGACACAGGGCAGCAACAGGATAACCAAGAGGAATCCAGGTGAGGATCCAGTATTGATAGTGTAGCAGAAGCCAGGGGCCTCAAACCAGACCCATGACTCAATGCAATGAACTTGCATAAGAAATGCAATGAATTGCATAAGAAAAGATGTGTGGACTAAAGGGCATACTGTGAGACACACTGTCATTTCCACAAGACGTTTTCTATGTTTTGCTTTGTTTATTTTTGTTTTTTTTTTATTTTCTTTTGTGCACAGGGTTGGGCATTTCAAGGGCAGAGGACAGAGAACAATTACGAAGGGTCGGGAAGATGAGTGGGATTTGGGTACACGATATGAAACTCACAAAGCATCAATAAAAAGTTTTTTTTTAAGTGGCTGAGACAAGACTGCCCCTCCTCTCATGAGCTGTTATGAACAGCAAAGAGACCCTGTTGTCAGTAATACTGACCCTCCTAAGGCCTCTGTTTCCCTTGTCCACGACAGGTGATTTCCTGCCTTCTAAGCACCTATGAACTATAAAGATCATGGGGAAAAGTACCTATAAGGATTTCAATGGCATTTTCAGAATGACTTTTGACAAATGACAAATGTGTGTGTGCCCACATCTGAGCATGTGTATGTGAGTCTGGGTGTGTGCATGTGTACACATGTGTGTACGCATGTGTGTGCATGTGTGTTTGTGTATGCACATGCCAATCTCATTATTGTTTATGTATTGTACCTTCAGCAAATTTGCTGGAAATTTTCTTCAAAGGGAGAAACCTAAGAGAGCTGTGTTGCTCTGATTTTTCTCAGGCACTGTAGGCTGGCACTTCCCAGCGTGAGCTTTCTGGAGCAGCTTCATCCTTTAGACCTACCCTCTCCTCTGCCATCCAGAGGTCGTGGGGGCCAGAGAGCCAGGAACAACTGGAATCTCTCTTGGGTATTTTTTCTCTTTCCCTGTTGTTGGCCTATGGATTCCAAGTTGTTCCCGGGGCCTCTTCTCAACTTCCTGAGCCCTTTGCTGGCTCTGTGCCCAGGCCTGTGTGACAGGCCTGACCTCACTTCTCCTTGGCACTGGGATCAGGCCAGACGTGGGTGGCTTTTCCATGGCTTCACTGAAAAACTTGCTCTTTGAGATTGTTTTTTGTTGTGTGTGAGAGAGTGTGTATGCGTGTTGTCATGCCTACACCCCAGAAACTTCCTAGCCAGAAGTGCCAAAAATCCCAAGGCCCCTCTTCGGATTAGTTAGCTTATTGTAATTATATTTGGCACGCACATGTGCACACGTGCACACACACACACACACTCATACTCCTCCTATCTTGTCTGGTTTTTAGCAGTCTAGAGCTCTTCTCATCTAAGTGTGTGAATACTGCTTTTACATACTCTCCCTGACAGCTTTTTCCTTGCAGGTCATAAAGAAGGAAACAGGATTTTGGAGGGACTTTGGATTCGGAATGACTTGTCAGTACCGGTCAGACTTCATCAACATAGGTGAGATAAAACTTCGTGTCTACTGCCACCTGGAGGCCACTGTGTCTACTGCCACCTGGAGGCCACTGTTCCACAGACCTTGAATAAATCCTGCAGGTTCTCCTGGTAAAGGTGCTGTCATTTCCACAAACAGTGCTGCCCCTCAGGCCACAGGAGGCAAGACTTAGGACTCTGTCATATACAACAACCCCTCTCAGATGTACCCAGTGCCACTCAAGGTTTTACAATGGCAGCATTCAAGCAAGTCCTGGGGTGCCTCCTCCTCTGTGGGGTCTTGCTGTGGAGCCCACTAAGTGGGACATTGTGAGCCTCCAGCAAGGTGACAAGGAAAAGGAGGGTAATCTGAGAAAAGCACATGCAAAGAGGACCCATGCTTTACTCTGATGATCCAAAGTCCCATTTGTCACTTTAAGCTCTGAGTATGCAGTTGCTGTCAGCATGAGCACCCATGTGTGAACATGTCCACACATACAGACACACAGATACGCATAAACACAAAGATGTAGATGTGCGTATACAAATGTTCCCAGTGACACATACACAGACGCACAGAGAAAGATATATACACACCTATTCACACAGATACATGCACATACTTCTATATTCAGACATGCATGCATATAGACATATACATGCATATACATATACATCATATAAACGATCATATACATGTATATGCACATACACATGAAAATGTACACAGGCACACACATACATGTGTATGCACTTAGAAGCTTACATGAACCTGCATTTTCAAATACATATGAGCCTGCCTGTAGGATTCCAAAACTCAGAAAGGAAAGGCCCATGGGTTTCAGCAGAACAGGCCAAAGTGCTTAGAGGCAAAAGGGGTCTCCTGGGACTTCACAGCAAATAGAAGGTGAGAAGTAGGCTGGATTACACATGGCAAGAAGGAATAGGTCCAAAACTTTGACCTGGGCTCTGAGGGGCCAGGGAAGCCCTTCTGTATGGGAGTGATGGGAGACTCCTCTGCAGACCTCTGGGTATCCTTCTCTCTTCCCTACACTTCCCCAAGCCTGGGGCTGAGACTTCCCATCTTGAAGTCAAGCAGCAGAAGCCAGGCCCAGGTTTGTTTTGTTCTGTGGAATACAGAGACCTTAGGACCCCCTAGAAATAACCGTATTAAGATGAAAATAAATATTAAACAACTTAGATTTGTATCCCCTAGGAGGCAGCAGAACAGCATGGTGCCAGTCTGGAGTGGCAGCTGCTTTGTGGAGACAGCAGGTGTCCTTTGACATCTCTCTGGGAAATATTCCTAAGTGGCTGGCGACATGCACGTCAGATTCCCCGAAATCATACTCACTTTTAAAAAATAATTTCTATTTCAAGAGGCTATTGTTTCCTTGCTCTGTACAGAGGAAGATGATTTAATGGGGTGGCAACTCCTATGTTTATCAAATTTGGATTCATATTACATTGGGTTCTATGAAGATAGATGTCGCTATACATGCAGAGGAGGGGAGCAGAGTGACCTGGGGAGGCCTCAGCGGGTCACTGCCATGACCTCAGAGCTTCGGAGTCCCCTTGGATGCTATTCTTTACAGTCACGCCCTTATTTGTAGGTGTCTTCCTCGTGACCCTGGATCTAATGCAAGGTGAAGACAATCGCAGTTTAGGTCAGGAAGCCAAACCCTTACTAAATTCTAGGTTGTGTGGGTATGACATCTACCTCATTCAAGGACGTAAATACCCCAAAGGTCTGGCAGGCTTTGCTGAGAGGGCAGGCTCATTCTTCTAGTCCCTGCAGAGACCATGGAAATGCAAATTCAAGACTAGCATGGGCTCTACAGCAAGAGCCTGTCTTAGAAACAAAACAATATCCTAAAGCTTGACAACTTAACCAGCAACCATGCTAGGAAACGTCACCCAGATGCTGGGTGCCTGACTTGTGACCTCTCCCCTCCTGTGCCACAGTGGCTTGTAGACACAGCTTGGGGTTGGTTGGTTGGGATTTCTGGTCCTGAATGTTTCTGGTTGGAATTGGCCCTGATCAGAGCAGTGTGCATAGCTGGGGTACGTGAGTAGGAATAAAGACGCTACATACAAATGTCCAGGACGTGGGGCTGAGTGTGGTCTCGCCTTGGCTATTTCTCATAAGAGCTGGCTAGGTAAAACACCCAGGTAAATGCAGAACAAACAAGGAAAGGGCTTGTTCTTCTTTGGCTCTACTTGGGACCTGATGGGCTTGAGGTTAAGGGGAAAAGCAGCTTCTGGCACGGTGATAAACACCTGTAACCCAAGCACTTGGGAGAGGAAGGCAACCTTGGCTGCACAGTGAATTTGAGGCCAGTCCAAGCCACATGAGACCCTGGTTAAACAGAAAGGTAAGCAAAACAAAGGGCATGTCACTTCCCCAAAGTTAGACAAAGGCTACCAGGTGTTGTCTTTGGAAGGAGGTCAATATCGAATGAGACAAGAGTTTTCTTGGGAGAAAGCTTCAGAACAGACAGTGAAGCACACTCCTTTAAAGTGATGGAGCAGCCTATGGGAAGGTACCCATGAAGGTTTGGGAGTGCTGTGACCTAGGAAAGGAGTTCTTTTATGGGAGTGGTTTTTCCTATTGCAAACCCCCATTTTAACTCACTTAGCCCCCACAAGCCCCAAGGTTTATCCTCGTTGCAGTGGCAGAAGGAAGCCATACCCAGACAGCAATACAGGGTTCGAATTGCAAGGTATCAAGTTCAAAAAGAAGGATGCTCTCAAAGCTCTTAATCCTGGGCCAGCCAGGGCTAATTATTAGTACTGCTGATGGCTTTCACAAGCAGCCCAATCCTTAGAATCCAGCCCAATGTCTTGTTACATGAAGTCTGCATGACCTGCCATGAAGATCATTCATTCCTATTGTCCATATCTGTCCAAAGCCTCTAGTAACTTGGATGGAGGGAGCTTCAAATAGCACCTCCCATAAATACCTCCTCATTGTGTATATGGGGATCGGGTGGAGGCCAGGAGAGAAGCTCAAATATTCCTCAGGTGTCATCTACATTTTTCATTTGGGGACAGAGTCTCTCAGTGGCCTGGAACTTGTGAAGCAGGTTAGGTTGGGTACCCAGCAAGCCCAGGTCATCTACCTGTCCTACCCTTCCTGGTGCTGGAATTGAAAGTTCATGTCACCCTTTCAGGAATCCACTCTTGGCTTTAAAAAGAAATGTGTAATGTGTGTTCTGGGTCATCGAACTCAGTTTCTCATGCTTATGCCGACTGAGCTATCTTCCCAGTCACTCCCGCCATGCCTCTTGATGAAAAGTCCCTAGAAGCTGAGTGCATGCCACACAATTCAATAGCATGTTCTGTCCCCACAGGTGGATTTGACCTGGACATCAAAGGCTGGGGCGGTGAAGATGTGCACCTGTACCGGAAATATCTCCATAGCAACCTCATAGTGATACGCACGCCTGTACGGGGACTTTTCCACCTTTGGCATGAGAAGCACTGTATGGATGAACTGACCCCTGAGCAGTACAGGATGTGCATGCAATCAAAGGCTATGAATGAAGCATCCCACGGGCAGCTGGGAATGCTTGTCTTCCGGCATGAAATAGAGGCTCACCTTCGCAAACAGAAGCTCAAAGCCAGCAGTAAAAAGACATGACCTCCTAGGTAAAGATTAGCCAAGACGTTTAAATTTTGTGCCTTTGGCAGTTACTGAAGAAGTAGATGCAACAAGGTATAGACTTCCACAAAGGGCAACAGAGAATCTGACTGATGAGTGACAGATGAATGAAGAGTCTCGGGTTTCTGTTGGCTCTGTGTATGCTGGTGACTCTGACTGTGTTTACAGCCAAATGAGCTCTCTGGTCCCTGCTCCCTGAAATAGTCACAACCGGTTTCAGAAAACCAGAAGGAGCTGCAAGCCCACTGACTTCTCTTCTTTGGATTGGTTACATCAGAGGGCTTTGGTACTACTAGGACTACCAAAGGCTCAGATGGAGCTCTCGGACGGAGCAGAGGACCTGTGTGAAAAGTGGAGCTCTGACATTAGTGTCCTCCACCAGACCGTGAGCAAAATCAAAGGGACCTGGAAACAAACCATCCAAACTGTCATTTCCCTAGTATTAACTGAAAAACAAACAAACAAACAAACAAAAACCCTAAAAAACAAAAAAAAGACAAAAACAAAAACAAAAAACAAAGCCAACAACAACTACAACAAAAACCCCTCTCTTTCCCATTATTGTTTAGTCATCTCTGTTCTAAAAATGCACTTTTTTTGCTTCTGAGCATTATGCTTATTTAATTACCCATTTCCAAGCCTTAGTAGGAGTACATTGTAGTACACACATTTTTATGATTTTTTTAAAGATTTGTTTTTATGTTTTTGCTGATTTGTTTACTTGAGACAGTCTTGACACAGAGCCCGAGATAACTTGAAATCCTGATCCTCCTGTCTCCGAAGCCTGAGTGCTGAGATTACAGGTAGCTAGAAGATACGTGCAGAGGCGTGGAGTGAGGAGCTCCAGTTGCAGGCATGTGGAGCTGATCCAAGGACTTGCCAGTCTCCGACCACAAGAAGGCTACATGTGGGGCTGCAGAGAGAAAGGTATCTACAAACTAAGACTGTCGGAAGAGGAGCAATCAAACACTGGAAAAAGAAAAAGATACTTTTCACAAAGAAAGGACACTAAGAAGACCTTCGTGTATTTACTAGAGAATATAATTTCTCTTCTGGAGAAATGGGACCACTTTCTTACCTGTTTGAATAAACCAAAGTTATGAACCAAATGATCACTTTTCAAAACAGGGTGCTCTTCTTGGTCTCTGGTTTGCATAAAGAAGAAACTGCAGGAAATATATATATATATATATATATATATATATATATATATATATATATATATATATATATTGAAAGACAAATCCATTAACCCAGTGAGGTGGAAGATTCTGCTCCATTTCCATTCACTCCTGGCTAGGTGGAAGCAACTTATTTTTAAAATAAGCAATGTTACCTGATTGCCAAGACGCTTCTGAAGCATTTTCTTACAACTCCAAATTTGTTTTTTTAAAAAAAATAAATCTGATTAACATTGAGTGGTTTCTACATCCATGTGCAAATTATTTATTTATTAGCCAGCACCAGATGCATGAGCTAATTACCTCTCCTGTCTCTGTGCCTTCTGTTTGCCCACAGTGAACTCATTGTTTAAATGCTTCAAGAACACTCAAGCTGCGTGTTTAAAAAAAAAAAAAGGATTGTATTGATTTGTACTGGTAGTTTATAAAATTTAATTAAAACACAAGACATGAATGAAAGGTGGCATTGCACAGCTAATAAAATTTGTGAATTTGATTTCTTTCCATAATAGGAATGTGTGTCTTGAGTTTGGGGAAATTCTTTTGGGCATAGATCAGGGCTTCCCACTGCTGGCACTGTTGAAATTTGGAGCTTGATCACGTAGTAGGGGAGGGGAATGTCCAGGGCAAAATCCCTACTGTCCCTCTGCATGATGGATGCCAGGGGCATCTCCCACTCAGCTTTTGACAACCAGAATGTCTCTGATCATGACCCCTGGCTAAGAACCTCTAGGACAGAATGAAAAATTTGGCATTTCATTCATGCTAATTTTTACTTAGATGAAATTGGAAAAAAAAAGATTTCTGAATCCCCTTTCACGCTGCCTTTGCAATCACATGCTCTGGTGGTTTTAGAGACTTCGGGGCATATGGCTGTTGTTTCCCAGTAGTGGTCCTGATGGACTTGTCACTGACTTGTTCTGATATTGTCACAGAGTCAGGGAGCAGGTGAGGCATCAAAGGAATCAAGCAGGTCCAGATGTCTCTTGTGGTATGGCAGGCCCTGGATGACTCCAGGAAGTTGACTTGTTCACACTGTTACAAACGCTCTTGACACTGGATAAGATTTTTGTTTGTTTGCTTGAGACAAGGTGTTACGTTGTAGCTCAGGAGGAGCTGAAACTTGTGCTCCTTCTGCCTCAGACTCTCAAGTGCTTCAGTTACAGTTGTGTACAAGCACACCTGGCCATGAATTGATTTTAACAGTTGCTCAAGGAACAAGGAAAAATGCATGGTGGGTAAAGTGAGCTCAGGTCTCGTCTAGCCACGAAACTGAAATGGAAAGCAAAGACTGGAGTAAAGTGGGGTCTAGCTGGTCTGGCTCAAACAGCATGCTCCAGGTTCAGTGAAAGACCTTGTCTCAAAAATAAAGTGGAGAGCAGAGGAGCAAGACACCCAATGGGCGTAGAGATGGTGAGGACCCATAAGGAAGCATGTTACTTTGAATGATGATTTGAAAAAAACCTCTAAACTTACTGAGGGAGCTCTGGAGAGATGGCTCAGTGGTTAAGAGCACTACCTGCTCTTCCAGAGGTCCTGATTTCAATTTCCAGCAACCACATAGTGGCTCATGACCATCTGTAATGAGATCCAATGCCCTCTTTCGGTGTGTCTGAAGACAGTTACAGTGTACTCATGAATAAAATAAATATATCTTTAAAAAAAAAAAAAGCTCACTGAGTAACTGTGGTGGTTTGAACAGGTTTGGCCCCCGTAGACTCATGTGTTTGAATGCTTGGCCCACAGAGGGTGGCATGATTAGGAGATGTGGCCTTGTTGGATGGAGGAAGTGTGTCACTGTGGAGATGGGCTTTGAGATGTCCTATGCTCAAGCTTAGCTCAGTATGGAATGAGACCCTCCTCCTGGCTGCCTACAGAAGACACTTTCCTCCTGATTGCCTTTGGATCAAGATGTAGCACTCTTGGCTCCTCCAGCACCATGTTTGCTTGCACACTGCCATATTTCCTGCCATGATGATAATGGACTACATCCCTGAAACTATTAAGGCAGCCCCAATTAAAAGTTGCCTTGGTCATGGTGTCTCTTCACAGCAATAAAACCCTAACTGGGACAGTAACTAAAGAGGATAGTAAACACTTACTTTTTTTCATTTGAAGCTTAGCTTAGTTACAGTTGCAGTTTGAAATGTCTCCTGAAGGCTCATCTGTTAAAAGCATGGATGTCAGTGGATGGGATCTTGGGAATGATCCCATTCCCCAAGGGGTCTCTGACTTGATTAATACATTCATACTTGGTGAATCAGTACTTCAAGCATTCATACTTTTACTTACATTCATAATTTGATAGTGGTAGAAAGCTGGAAGTGGTCAGGAGTTTGGAGGAAGAAAATCCAGTCCTGGTCCTCTAGACTTTCCTAGCTCCCTTCATTTCTGCCTACTTGTAGAGCGATTTAACCCCAACCTTATGTAAATGAAGGTAAGAGATGCCTCACTACACCTCAATAATGGCCTGAAATTCAAACTTAGACATCAAAGGAAAGCAGAAATGAAACTGTATTGAAGAACTTAGTATATTACCTCCTGCAAAGAAAGGACACTGCCAAATGCATAGCTTTCCAAAGGCCCCTTCTAAGTTCATGAATATTTACTCTATTCCTTGTCCCTATATGTTACCTGAATAAAATTTTTGTTTGTTTCTTGAGACAATGGTGTAGGAGGAGAAGCTGATACTAAAATCTGGTTCCCTAATTGTTTCTTGATGTGTCAATAAAGATGGCAGAAGCTAATCTCTGGGGAAAGGTAAAGAGGTGGGATTTCCAGGTCCCAGGAGGAAGAGGAGAGAAAGAGATAGAGAAAGGGTTTTTCAGCCAGGTCAACACAATGGAGTCTCTCATTCTGTAGCCCACGATGGACTGAAATTCACAGGGTTCCTTCTGGCCCAGATTCTCAAACAACTGGGTTACAGCTGGGTATAAGCACATCTAGAGAGCAGTCCAGTTATCTTCTAATATACTTGGGGCCCCAATCAAGTACTACTATTGATTGTGTTGTGTGAGAGCTGTTAGCAGCTTATCCCTACTCTTTCATTGATGACAGAGCAAATCTTCAAAAATCAGAGCATTTGCACTACAGAAATTGGCAGTTAATGTGACGGACAGGCCTCTCAATTTTGAGCCACCACCCCAATCTAGCCTTTTGTTAAACATTTGGCAATCAACAGTGATTTTGAACAACATATCTCATACCCCTGTGCTGGATCTCATCAATCTACCACTTTCCAGCACATATAGAGCCAGCCACTGGGTCCATAAACCTGGACACCTTAGCTTCGTCCACACTAGATAGGTAGCTCCCAGAATTTTAACTCTGTTTCAGGGGGAAAAACCCTCTAATCATACCTGGGCTTGGGTCCTTGTGGTTGCTGTTATGGCTTCTGCATCCAAACCACCACTTGCAGTTTGCGTGGTTTGAAATGAGTCATTCCATGTCTCTATGAATCCCAATTTCTTCCTTTAGGATGAGTACAATCAAGTCTATAGCCTACAAGTGTTTCAGAGTTAAATGAGTCAATGCAGATACAGTATTTAGAGTCTGGCCAGCACTTAGGATATGCTTATACACTGCCTCTGGACAGTGTTGAGCTTCTAAGTATACCCCAAACATCTTGGGCATAATCAAGGGCCCAGTGTGGGCCATCCATTCGAGACTTTGAAACCACCACGGACTTTCATCCTTTGTTTTGTTGTCCTGACAGATTTGTAAAAGAAAACACGTAGTAGTAGTATAAAATATAATATATAGCTACCAACTTCGATTCCAGAATTCTAGGGCTGATGAAACAGCTGGGCAAACACTCTTACATTCAGAAAAGCTTCCAAAGTAAAAGAGAGAGAGAGAGAGAGAGAGAGAGAGAGAGAGAGAGAGAGAGAGAGAGAGAGAGAGAGGAGAATGGCTTCCATTTTTCAGGTGCAGAGAAGTGAGGCCAAGAAATGTTCAGAGATTGGCCCAGAAACTGACTCCAGGACTCCATGTCATCACTCATCCTGGGGCAAACTCCAGATGCTGTGGTTATCCAGCAAGTCCAGACCTCAGAGCTCTTCTGCCTTGTTCTCTCTTTCCTCTGTCTTTCCCCTGGCCACACATAAGGCACACAGAGGAGTGAAACTCACTGACACGGTGAACCGGGAAGAGCTGCACTTCACGGCCACCTGCAAGTCACCAGCTGCAGCGTAATTATGAGCTGGGCTGGGACTGTGTTTGAGAGTGAAGCCTCGGGATCAGGCTCTTAATCAGGATCTCCAGAGGTGAGATTTAAAGACTGCCTCAAATAGAAAGCCAGAGGAGGGGCGCCTGGTGCTGAAAGAGAGTGTTCCTGAGAGTTTGCTGGCTGATGAGACAATGACCTTGGGCCATTTCTTAGGAGGGCAGGTATGTTTTGCTTCTGCGCATATTGATGTCTGAGCTCCCTGAGATTTCGTTCTGGCTAGCTACGGATTATCATTCAAAGCTGTTTTTCCTGGCAAGACTCAGGACGTGCTGTTGCTGCCAAAAAGTTATGAGTTCTGTGCCAGTTGATTGGGGGGATTTAGGGTTTTTTTTTCCCCAACACAGAGAATAAGTAATTTCTTGTCCACAGAGATACCTTTCCAAATGTCCTCACTGCTTTACTCAGCCTTTGAAGGTGCCCTCTGCAGAAGTCAATCCCAGCATCCCCTGGGTCTTATTGGCCGTGAATTCTAGTAAGAAAGAGGAAAGAGACCATGGAGGAGAGAATAGGAAGGAAGTCCGTGATGAATGTCACAGCATGGAAGGGAAGAGAGAAGCTAGGCCATGCTCCTGCCTCCACTGTCTCCCAGTGTTGGTCAAGTCAAGTAGAGCCAGGACTGGGAAGGCAGTCTGTAGAAATAATGGACGGTCTATGACTCTGGTATGGGTGGTTGGGAATGCTACATCTATGCCTTATCCTTCAGTCACACTTTAGGTTGAGGCAAGCACAGTGCTGCTGGTAGCTCCCTCTACCTCAGTTCTCAGTCCTTGCAGCTTCCAGGTCTCCCACCAATCTCAGCCACCAACCCAAAACCTACAGTAAGCACCTTGCCTCCTGGGCTCTCAAAGGCCATTTGAAATGCGTTTAAATTTTGGGAATAAAGACAAAACAAAACAAAACAAAAAATAGAATACCACCAAATTAAATTTAAACCATACCTGGAGTTTTTTTTTTTTAATTTTTCTTTTTTGTCCCCTGCAACTAGTCTCAAACAGAGCCATATATAGTAGATGACATCCACAGTGCGTGTGTGTGTGTGTGTGTGTGT
Source organism: Rattus norvegicus (assembly GCF_021556685.1). NCBI lineage: Eukaryota > Metazoa > Chordata > Mammalia > Rodentia > Muridae > Rattus > Rattus norvegicus. The sequence continues at coordinate 27,432,663 of NC_141549.1, forward strand.
GTGTGTGTGTGTGTGTGTGTGTAGGGGCTGTCAGAAATAGCCAGGGTGGCATGGGTGAGAAGCTTGTGTAGCACTCTTTCACATCTTTTGATGTGAAAAAGAGAAAGAAGAGAAAACTGTTGTGGCACAGATGCTTGGCAGGTTTGGTGCAGTGCTGGGGTGGGAATGTTAGTAGGATTTTGACTTGGTGGGGATTTCTCAAGGTGGGGCAACTTTCCATGGAGAAAAATACACAACTGAAGTAGATGGATTTGGGCAATGAATCAAATCTGCTCCATTAGCATGGCATCTTGCACCACCTGACCTAACAGGGACATAGGTATGTTCCAAATTCATAAGCTCCCTCCCCCCTCAAAAAGGAGTGTTAACTTGTGGGGGTTATTATTAGGTGCCTATGCCACTGGGTCAATAGACAACTCCAAATTCAGGGATAAAAGATGGCTACCTTGGGGTTGTCAAAATCACTAGGAAAGTATCCCTCCCTTCCTATGCCATCTCAAACCAATGCTAACTGATCCACTTCTCCTTAGGTCAACTAGCTAACGTTCTGTGTAGATTATTATTATATAACTTCCCCTTGTTGCCTTAAAATATTTCTTCAAAATCCAAGAAAGTTACCATCAGGATGCATGGCCCATTGGTTACATAAGCTGAATTAATAAAGAAAACTTCAGAGGGAGTGGTCACACTTAGGAAAACATTTGCTGTGTTGGGCACTTAACTCTTCTAATCCTTGGGACCCAAGTGACTTCAGTAACTCCTTTTAGACTCCTTTTAGACTCCTTTTAGAAGTAAGAGCTCATTCGGGTTTAGCAAAATGTTTGTTTCTATGATTACACATGGCTAATTGATGATAACAGGCAGGACACAAGCCCAAGCCTTCTGGGCTTTCCTTCTGTTATGTCAAGCTACTTCATTGCCCAATAATAAATTGTTATCATATGCTAAGGGAAAAGAAATTTTATCCTGTAAGCCCCTTGATAGTTTTTAATCTTGAGCAACAGAGCTAAGCCTCTGCATAGAGATGCAAGTTACTCACCATCCTGAAGACACATTTGAAGTGTGACTGTATAGTGTCACAGTAGAATTAACATGGCAGAAAATCCAATCTCTCCATCCACACAGTCAGAGATGAGCAGCTCTCTCCTAATACACAGCAGAAAGGAGGGATGAACACAACGAGAAGATTGTGAAAACAGAAGATAAGGAAGAGAAACCAGAGCATGGCTAACAGATATTCCTAAAGAACAGGAACGAACAATTTAAGCAAAAACATTAAAGATGTAGTTATGGAAAAGCTCCAATTACAAGGGAGAAAGATGCATTCGAAGAAATACATCCTGGAATAAAGTCATTTACCATGTTCTCAACAAAAACTGAAGCAAGGAAGTTCCAAGGATATGTACATGCCATTCTATAAATATCTGCTGTTTATCCTGCACTCAAAATAGTGAAATCCCAGACTACATATGTGTGAAGGCCTCAAATATACCTAGATTCTAGTGCACTGAGAGGGATACCGACATAGAAATTAGATATTGCAACCATTTAGGCCACAAAGCATTGCTTACTGCCCTCTGCTTCAGATCCTACCTTGACTCTTTCATTAATTGATTATGGTTTGGATGTGTAAGCAAAGGAAACCTTTTTCTCCCCCAAGTTGTTTTTGGTAGTGGTGTTATCACAGTAATAGAAAGCAGACTAGGGGGCTGGGGATTTAGCTCAGTGGTAGAGCGCTTACCTAGGAAGCGCAAGGCCCTGGGTTCGGTCCCCAGCTCCGAAAAAAAAAAAAAAAAAAAAAAAAACCAAAAAAAAAAAAAAAAAAAAAGAAAGCAGACTAGAACAATTCCTATGTTCTTCTTTAGCCTAGATAAAATTTGAGCTAACACTTATGATGGCTATAAAAGTCTGAGATGACTACAGAATGGAGTTTCTGGAATCTTGCTGATGGAAAGAAGAATCAATGTAGGCAGAGGCTAACACTTGGCTCCAGGCCAACACACAAGTGTCCATATGTCCAAGGCCTGGGATTGGAAACCTGTACAACAGCCAAAGACAACTCCCCAGACCAATAAAGCTTGAACTGGAAGGGCAGGAATCTGGTCTTGTTGACACAGCAGAAAGAGAAAATCAGGGTTAGAGTTAGACGTCACCTCAGACCACACCTAGTGCCAGACACTCCTAGGACAACGACGATGAGTAGTCAGACTTCATCAGCCCATTCAGTTGAAATTCCCAATTCTATAAACCATTTTCCTACTCTGAGAATTTCAAATATTTTTCCTGGCCATTGTATCACCAAGCGCTAGACAGTTTATTGCTCTGCATGTCCATAACTGGTAAGATAAAACAGTACAGAACTCAAGTCTAATCCTCTTTATAATACATCAGGTTAACTGGGTTGAGTTGTTTCTTAGTCTTTTCTCAGTCACTTAATACTTTTAATACATTTGGACACAGCCATACTTATTGCCTACAATAAAATTTTAGGCAGAGGGTGATGCTGGAATTTCATATATCTTTGAAATTATCAGTGATTGAAGGATACTTTCAACTTATTCCATTGAGTAACAGAACACAGATCCTTATGATTTCAGAGCCGAAGGAAAATAGAGGTCACTCAGACCATTCCTGTGCAGTAAAAATGAAGACTGAATAGTGTGGTGGGTTCCCATGGGGAGTGGCACTGTTCAGACATGTGGTCTTATTGGAATAGGTGTGGCCTTGTTGGAAGAACTGTGTTACTATGCAGGTGAGCTTTGAGGTGCCTATGCTCAGGCTCTGCCCAATATGGAATGAGAGCCTCCTCCTGACTTCCTGTGGAGGGCAGTCCCCTTCTGCTGCCTGCAGATCAAGGATGTAGGACTCTCAATTCCTCCAGCACCATGTCTGCCTCCAAGCTGCCATGATTCCTGCCATGATGATAATAGACTGCACTTCTGAAACTGTAAGTTAGCCATAGTTAAATGTTGTCCTTTACAAGAGTTGCCATGGTCACATGTCTCTTCACAGAAATGAAACCCAAACCAAGATGAATAGTGTGATGCTTCATCTTGTCAATTCGATTGGATTTAGGTTCACTGTGGGAAAACACCTCTGGATATGCTGGTGCAAGTATTTCCAGAAATATTTAGCTAAAGAGAGAAGTCCTACTCTGGATGTGGGCAATATTATCCTATGGGCTGGAATCACAGACTGAATAAAAAGGAGAGAGCTGTCATCTTTCTTTACTTTCTAAATGCGGGTTCTATGTGACTAGCTGCCAGAGCCGACTGCCGCCACGCCTTCCCCATCATGATGGACTGCACTTTCACACCCAGAGCCATAATAAATCCTTCCTTCCTTCCTTAAGTGGCTTTTGTCTGGTATGTTTGTCACTGCAATGATAAAAGTAACTAACATAGATAGGTGAAGTGCCTATTCAAAATAATCGAGGAAATAGTGGGGAGAGATAGGAATAGCACAGAGATTCCAAGCCATGTTACAACGAAGCGAAAAGGCAGAGGCTTATAAAAATTTAACAATACAAACCACATGGACTATTTCAAGAGACAGTTGACTGGAATCTGAATTTCAAACTTTTCTCAGTAGAGTGCACATCAGACTCTACTTCAGCACATTGCGCTTAGGAATGAGTGAGACACACAAAGGACAGACTGTAGCGCCATCTATTTTATTTAGAAAGCAAAGTTAAAAACAAAAAAAAGCTAGCACTGATAGGCTATGGTCAAAGTAACTTCCTCCCAGAAAAGAGGACACTGAGTGACTCACAGATGCTGTGCCCACTGTCCAGAGATTGGCCTTGCCTCATTGATGCTGGACTAGGAAGGGATGGAAGTTGTAATTTAGGAGTGATGCAGGGTAGGAGATTACTTGCTGAATAAATCTGTGTCCCAGCTAACCAGCATTACTTGGGGTCTTATTCCCATGTACTACTTTTATTTCCTCTTGAGGGTACATACTGTGTAGCAAGAAACAAGTCCATGAAACTTGTGTAGGGATGTATGGTTACATAAACTATTACACTAGTTTTCTGAGGCCGCTGTAAAATTTTGCCATATATTCAGTGATTTAGAGGTTTATTATCTCACATTTCTAAAGCCTAGAAGACTGAAATAAAAGTGCAAACAAGTATGAACAAGGCCATGCCATGTTTTCTTCTAGAGTCCTAGGGAGAATCTGGCCCTGGGTCCTGCTGCCTTTCACAATCCCTGCCATACCCTGCTCACAACTACAGCACTCTACTCTCTGTTTCTGAGGTCCCTTAATCTTCATCCTTCTGTTTGTCTATTTCTATATCTTTTTATACAGATGGGACACATTGGATTTGGGACCTACCTTATGTATCCTTTTGCAAAGATCCTATTCTATATCAGTTCATACTCATGTACAGGGGGGTCTGGACTTCATGTATTTTTGGTGTGGGACACAATTTGACCCTAAATAGTTGGTATCCAAACTACTCACTTATTCTAGTCTTCTCTTGGTATCACGAACATATCTGTCCGTACATGGCCATACACAGCATCTTTTCTATTTACTTTCAGATAGAGGGAAGGGAGGCAGAGCAGAATGGAGAAACAAACTCTAAGATTAACCAGGTGGCTTAGGGTTCCCAATGCTGTGAAGAGACAACATGACCAAGGCAAGTCTTCTTATAAAGGACAACGTTTAATTGGGGCTGGCTTACAGATTCAGAGGTTCAGTACATTATCATCAGAGCAGGAGCATCAAATCTTCCAGGCAGGTATGGCAGAGAAGGAACTAAGAATTCTGCATCTTGTTCCAAGGGGAACCAGGAAAGACTGAATCTCTCAGGCAGCTAGAAGGAGGGTCTCAAAGCCCACCCAATCAGTGACACTTCTTCCAACAAAACCACACCTACTTCAACAAGGCCACACCTCCTAATAGTACCACTCCCTATGGGCCAAGCATATTCAAATCACCATGCTCAGGGTTATTTTCACTGGGGTTTTGGTTGGTTGATTTTTGGTATATGGATCCCAAGTCTTAAAACTTGTCTTTCAATTTACACTTGGGCCTTGCTCTTCTGTCTTCTATATCCTCACTCCAACAGACACAGAAAGGGTGGTCTTTTGAAGATAATCTTACCCCTCCATGGGGACATTTTTTTCCCAGCATTCTAAAGCCAAGATGTAAGCTCATACACACAGAATACTGAAACCTTTCCTTGAATAACAAAAAGGGAGTGTGTAGATCATAAAATTGTTCACTTGTTCTTTTAAAATAACATCTTAGTTGCTAAAAAGACTTCAGTGTACCCTCATCTCTTTTATCTTATATCATTATGGTCATATCCTTAAGGTCCTAACCTTCACATTAGGATGTTGCTAACATGGGTACCTTTCCCCTTTCCCTTTCAGAATGAGGATGAGAGAGAGGTAATATCCCTTTAAACTGAACTCCAGCAGTTATGCAGAAGAGAGGTTCCAATGAAGACCTCACAGACGTTGTTCACTGTTGGCTCTGTCACACAGAGATTTTGGCATCAGACACAAATGTCCATCTCAGAGGTGTCTGTCCAGAGGAGAACCCAGCTGGAGGCTAGAGGCTGATCTGGATGAGAGTTGTCACTGGAAGAGCTCCAGGTAGTCGGGTGGCTTGTCTTGTTGACCACAGGGGAACAACAGGAGTTCCTTTCCCAGAGAGGTTATAGGCTCCTCCTGTCAATCAAAGCACAGGGTCATTAGGCAGCTGTATGGTAGATGTTCATGCTACCTCCTTAAGGGATATCACTTCTCTACCCTGGCTTCATGCACACCTAGATTGGCTTATGACAAGATTAAAAGATTTTCCTCCCGGTTTCTCTGTCCTACTGGAGTCCAAGCTCTAACATAGGACCATCCTCAGATATGATCAGTACGTACATCTCTAGTGTTCTCAGCTCTAATGGGATATCTCTGAGTATGTCAGGATGATATGAGAAAGGAACTGCAATTAAGACTCCTCATTATCAGCAGAAATTACGTACTACCACCACCCAATTGCTTACCCTTGAGCTACATCTCTAGCCATGCCTTTCTTTGTTATATATTTATAGGACAATAATTCCTAATGTACATTAAGCATACGAATGAATTCACCTTGTGATATTCCACCAAATCTGCCAGGGTAGCATGCTGCAGCTGGTCTACACCCAGGAAGCTGTAAGAGTTGGCTGATGCATCTATGAGGAAATGTTTGCAGCCTTCCTCAGACAGGTAGGACAGGGCATAGCCCTTGATCTTTTCACTGACTCGGATGAGAAAACTGCCTGGCATGCCTGTGCTCAGAAGTTCATTTGCTTTCTTCAGTGTGAGAATCCCTGTGGGAAAGGGGGAAAAAGTCATATCAGTCAAGTCCGTACAAACTACATATAGCCCCCTTCTATATGATTAGAGTTTGGTGAAAATCAGAATAAAATGTTCCATGTGTATTTGAGGTCCTTGGGAATCAGAGCAAAGCAAAGCAAAACAAAACAAACTAAACCTCTAGTATTTGGTAACTGTACAAACACAAAGCAAATGGATAGTTTGTCAACTTGACACAAACTAGAATCACATTGAGAGAAGGATCTTCAGTTGAAGAATTACCTCCATCAAGCTGGTCTGTGGGCTTGTCTGTGGGAGCATTCTCTTAGGTAATGATGGATATGGGAACCCTCTGTGGGTGGAACCACCCTTGGCAGGTGGTCCTGAATTGTATAAGAAACCAAACTGAGCAAGCCAGTCAGTAACATTCCTCCTTGGTCCTGCTTCAGTTCCTGCCTTCAAGTTTCTGCTACAAGTTCCTGCCCTGAATTGTATAGGAAACCAAACTAAGCAAGCCAGTAAGCAACATTCCTCCTTGGTCCTGCTTCAGTTCCTGCCTTCAGGTTCCTGTTATGAGTTCCTGCCCTGTCTTCTCTCAGAGATGCATTGTGGTTTGGGAGTTATAAGCTGGAACCCAAGTTGCTTTTGATCAGTGTTTTGTCATAGCAACAGAGAAACAAACTGGAACGGATAGTAAAAGAACTGTATTTCAAACACAGTTTCACTTAGAGACCCATTTGGGTCAATACAGGTTGTCCACCACTTATGAAGGTCTAGTAGGTTGTCCTGAGGGTGGTGCTGGGAGTTTTCATTTCCAACTTTAACTTTGATGTTCTTGTAGGGCCACCACTGTCTATCAGTAAGTGTCTATCAGTGGTCTGGGAAGTGATCTGACTTGGTCTAAAACAGTAGATCTTGAAAAGAATCACATGGGACATTAAAGCACCCCTGTTGTGAGTTAAAGTGGTTTGCACAGAAAAAGAACTGAAAGGTAAAACCTACCCAGAATATGGGTAACACTATCTCATTGGCTAATGAATGAGATGGAACAGAAGGAGAAAGAAGAGAGGTAGTAGAGGGATAGAGTTCTCTTTTCTCCACTTCTTGGTCCAGGATGATGTGACTAGTCTGTCCCACACATTCTCCTTGCCAGTGTTTTCTGGTTCACCATGATGTGAAGAGCCTTCATCTATCGTTCCCACTGCCAATGTTTCTCAAACATGGAACCAAATAAATATTTTCTCTCTTGTGGTATTACTGTTACATGTTGTGCTCACAGCAATATAAATAACTGATATAATTGTCATGGTATGATGATAATTCTATTCTCAGGGTAGAAGCCAAGGCTGCTACTATTTATGCACAAAACAGTTTGGCACTGAAAAAAATTTATCCAGCACAAAGCATCAATGGTGCTAAAGTTGAGTCAGCCTGGTCTAGGAGGTCCTGCAAATTAGGGAGAAGACCAGAAAAGACTAGTCTACTGAGTACCAGGTACCAATTTTAAGTCTTCTGAATTCTACTGCAACTAATCTTCAATGTATGTATCCATGGCCTTTGAGAGGCTAGTGCTTATTTATATCTATATATCTACATCTCTCTATGTCTATATCATCTATCTACTATCCAAAAAGATAAGCTCCAACACATACACACAGACACACACACAGACAGACACATATATACATACAGAGAGAGACAGAGAAAGACAGAGAGAGAGAAAGAGAAAGAGCTTTATATAGAGAGTTATAATTAAGATGTCTTCTGAATTCTCACTCTCATTTCCTAGTTCATAGGATTTGACTTGTGTTCCAAAGTTCCCTCTCTATTTCTATTGCAATTCTTGAAATGAATAGATAACATTGTAAACATACAGAGAATAAGGAAGTTTGCTGAATTATCTCATAGGCTATGATTTGGGAGGGGGGAGCTATGTTCTTTTCATGTTCATTTTGCCTTGCAGCGGGCAGAAAATCTTGGCTTCTCTTGTTCCACCTTTAGTTTGCTGCTCTTTCTCAAGTTCTGATTATTAAGAAAACAATCAGAAGCCTTTCTTGTGAGAATGGGTTTTCACAGCCCTTTCAATAGCTAGTGAATTTTTAGTTCGTTAAGAATTAAGCCCCAGCCACCCAGAGCACAATGTAAAATAAAAACCATTTCTGTAAATAGATCTTTAATGAGAGGAGGACTTTGAAAAGCCCCATTCTTCCCCAGCCAAAGTCAACCCACAGGTACTTCTCCTACCTGCTTTTTCCCATCACTAGTAGGGAGATACAGGCCTATGTCCAATCCCACAACGCCCTGCATGAGAGTTCGTGTCAAGCTTGGGATTTGGAAAGTGCTGATAGATCTCTCTATTCTGATAGGAAATAGTAAGCCAAAGGAAAGAAACCCAGGGCCTCTCTTCCAGAGACACAAGCTCTATTCCTGTTCCTTCCAGAAAGGTTGTTGATTTGTAATTACCACATACATCTACCATTGTTTAAATATGAGCCCCCATGACACTCAGACCCCAGTTCATGTTTGTCCAATGCTTGTTTCCTGGATGCTGGTACTGTTTTTGGAGGTCGTAAGAGTTTTGGGAGGTAGGACCTAGAGGGAGGAAGTAACTGGAGGGATGCTCTTAGAACTACAGCTTGCACTGCCCCACTTGCTTATTCTCTTCCTCTTTCCTATCTTCCACAATATGGGATCTTCTGCCACATGTTCCTGTTAGCAGGATGTTCTGCCTATGCAGATTGGGCCAAGCAACAATGGGCTTGAACCCTCTAAGACGATGAGCGAGTGTTGTCTCTTTTAAGTTGTTCTTTCAGGTATTGGTCACAGCAACACAAGGCTCAACCTGTCAGTCATCTTTCCATACTTTCTCTGGTGGCACGCTGGCAGCAATGGCCACACCGTTACTAAGCTGAGTTTCTCCATTTGGAAGCTGCATTGTCTGTGTCAAACAATGGCCCAGCAGACACAGGTTGCTTTCTTTCCCTGTCTCTATTGACTTTATAGCTATACATCTCTGGTTTCATGGACAAATTGTCTGGGAGGCAGCCATAAGTTGTAAGAAGGCCACAAACAACCAGTCTCTGCCAGAACCACCCATGACAGAAGTTTGAAGGCTCCATGTTAGATTGCCTAAGAAAGTAACATTTCACTGACACTGCAAATCTCCCTTCAGAAACAAGGATTTATTAAGCCTATGGCTGGAGGAAAAGCAGGACTATGAAAAACACTTTCTTATTACAGCCAAACTTACTAACAGACTGTCTTTAGTTCTAAGTTCCTTCTACAGAATGAGCAGGTGTGTGCATGTGAGTGGTATATGTATGATATATATGAATTCCTTAAAAGAAAGTTCTTCTGGAAAATTATAATAAACTCGAGCTAAGAGCATTTTCCCCCTAAAATTAGATGACTTGGTGAGCATAATTCAAAGTTCCTACAAACCTTCTAACCTCTGCAACCGAAGCCCATTACACAAGATATTAGCACTAACTATCTAATCTCCTAAGACACTCAAACACAATAAAGTGATTTTGTAGTAAATCCCAGGTCATAATGCAACCTCCTTGCACGCCACAGGAGTGAAGGTTAGCTCAAAGGTGAAGGCCGTGCAGAGCAGACTGGGTTGTGCAAGAGGGTAGTTTCTATTTTCTTAGCACACGCTCTTGCATCTAAAAACACAGGTTAATGTAGTAGATCCTTCAGAGAAGCTCTTGGGGGTCAAGGGCATTGGATACCTTTGAGGAGTCATGGCTACTGCCAGGCTTATAAGAGCCATTCCCATGGAGGACATTCGGGAGTTCTTGAGGACAATGCCATGGTCCAAAATCAGGTACTTACCAACATAGTATGAGAAATGACTTTACAGACTTTAGATTTTCCCTATGCATGGCTCTAAGAATTATGAAAGAAGTGGCTTTATTCCACTTCCCAATTCAGGACACTTTAGGGCTATCACCAGGGATTAGCAATTTTCACACAGTGCAAGAGAAACAAAGCAATCTGAGGTCCTTGATGAGGCTCTGTGATGGCAGAAGTAGATGTCAGATTTCTTTTATTTATTTTGTTTGTTGAGTTGTTTTTTGAAATAGCATCTCTCCACATAGTCACAGGTAGCCTGGAACTCACAGATACCTGCCTTTGCTAGTATTAAAGGCATTTGCCACCATGCCTAGTTAGATTACTTTTATTCAGTAAGGCTAATGGGATAGATTTCTACCAGGAAAATGGCCTGCATATTTTAATTCAGTGAGAAAGTAGCAAAAGAATGTGAGATGTCACTGCATGAGGTCTCATGGCCAGCAACTGACTGCTGAAGAGCTGAGAAGCAGTTAAAATATTTACAAGTGTGAAGATTTGGTGTTGTGTGGCCCAACCAGTAGAGGTGAGAGCAGAAGGAAGTGTTCCACACACTCCTCTCTGTGTAATGATAGGGTTTGGATCCTTCTATAGCAGTGCCCATGAAACAGGGCATTCTTCAAGGATGGAAATGCCCTCTGTATTGGCCAGGTGATTGCTGCCAGCCACAAGTATTTATTGAGACCTGAACTAGAGCTGGTATGGCTGTGGACTCAAATTTCAGTTTTGTTTACTGAGTTATTTGGCACGTGCAGTCAATAGTTACTACAAAGGATTGTGTGATTTTCAGATCAATTTAGAGTGAAAGTTTGACCAGAACAGGCCCAAGAAAACTGACTTCTGTCTAGAAAAGATCAACAGACCCCAAGAGACTCAGTGACTTGGAAACCCCAGCAGGCCTCTATCAAAAAGCTAAAGGGAAGAGTGCTCCACAGGAAGAAGTAAGGAGGATAATCGTTCCCACAGCACCTTCTGGAAAATTCCTACCCAACCTACAAACAGACAGTATGGGCATTTGGATGCCTCCTGGGCTGTTTACTCTGAACTTGCAGAGCCCCTGGTTCTGGTGGTGACTTCTGTGTGCTTACCTGGTCTCAGCTGTGTGGGCTCAGGCTCAGCAAATTCCATAAGGACCATCTTGCCCTTCTATCCAATTCCTTATGACCTCCTAGCAATCAGGCATCTCCCTCACTGACGTCCTTTATATCTTCAGCTGGAAAAGACCCAGCTAGGTGATTTCATCTCACAATGGACAACTCTATGCAGCTACTGCCTCTGGCTTCAGAATCGTTAGAGTCAGGGGATGTATGTCCTATATAAACTGGCATCGGCTGTGCAGCTTTACAACCTCCTTACTATGTCTAGAAAATAGAGCGTTTGGATTAAATGAAAGATTACTAAATAATAATGTAATCTGCTTCATTGAGTCTTTAAAGCAATCCTACAAAGGGGATTATTACTCTGAAAGAAGCCTTAAGGGGATGGAGAGATAACTCGGGGGTTGAAAGTACTTACAAAGGAGCAAAAGTTGCATTCCCAGTACACACATGTGTGACAAACACCTGTAACCCATATGGCAGTCCCAGGTGATCTAATGCTCTCTCCTGGCCTTCTTGGGCACCAGATATGCATGTGTGGTGCAAATACATTTATGCGGGAAACACTCATATAGATAAAGTAAAAATAAATATTTTTTAAATGCCTCAAAGTGTGTTCACAGAGAACCAGATAACACGATAGAGTCCTTAGGTAGGTCAAGATAAGTGTGCCGTGAGCTCTAGGCCTTGAGCTCAGAGACAAACTCCTTGCCACTCAACCATGATACCTCCTTTTGTGGTGGTAGACTGTGCTTCTGTTTATATCTCACCTTTTATTTAATCTTTAAAGTGTTTTAAGGAGGAGAACTGGTACCACCATCAACCCCTTTTGTAGCCAAGCAAGTTGGAAAAGTCAATGCCAATGTTGCAGGATCAGGGTCTGTTCCAGGTCCTCGGCTCTGGTATTTTGCTTTTTAATTCACTGTGCTTGTGAACTTTCCTAAATATGTACTTTTCTAACAGGTGTTCAGATCTACCCTAAGTGATTTACAGAAGATGCAGTTCTCTTGAAATGTTGAATGTGGTCAAGCCTATTGTGCAGCTCCTACTAGTGTTCTCTCTCTCTCTCTCTGAGGATCAGTAGCCCTAGATACTTCAGGCTACACTTGGGGCTGCCTTACTGCTATAGGACATTGTGGCCACGATAGAACTTCCCAAATCAGGTTACTGCATTTCACAGCACCCTGGGCTGCCCTCCAATGCTTTTCCTGGTACCTGTCTCCCTTCTTTTCTATCTGTGCTATACTTCTGCCTCTGGGCTTCCCCAAAAAATATATAAAAGGAGAGGCTGTTAGAAAGCAGTGTTTGCAAAAGGACGTGTCTCCACTGTTGGGGCACCTCACACTCTCATATGTGAATCCCCCTGTAGCAGAGGATGAGGAGTGACTGTTTTCTAGAAGTTACTTCCATCTCCAATGGTGCCTGGACTCTTTGGAAGTGTCTCCTACTATTCCATGCACTTTCAACTCCTCCTGTAGTCAAGGGCAATATTTCCTGAGAGGCTCTAGAACCTACCCCAAATCCCAAATACAACTGGTAAACATGACCAGAGCTCTTAAAATTATTCCCAACATTTCTCTCATAGTAAAAGGACTAGAATTATCATTACTCATTCTCATTCACTCTCTTGATGGTTACACATATTACCTGACATTTATTGTGCACTTCAACAGTTTTGAGTTATTTTGTATCTATTAAAATATTTGATTCTTAATTATTACCTGCATCATACAGAAAAGTTACAGAAGTGTAGAAGTTAGGTCATGTGACCAAGGCCACGTGGCTGATTGCTGGAGTGAAGCCGTGCAGCCAACTCCATATGTGTACTCTTATCCACCACTTGTTTCTTTGTTTTGGTCCCCCCAGCACTACCCACCCATTGATAAAGAAGTGGTGTCGATCATATGGTTGTGACAGGAAATATTGTAAGAAAAGCATGTGTTGACCAAGAGAAGTCTAAGGACAAAGCTTGTGATTTCTTCAATGCTTTAGAATCCCCCTTCTGCACAGATCCTAATGGGATCCCTCAAGGCAGAGGTACTCACTCTTGCCTCCATCATAAACACTGACTGCACTGGCTTCTAGGTAACCTCCCAAGTTCAAAAGCCCAACAAGAAACTATAAGACTACTTCCTGAATAATAAGTACAATGCTTGCCTAACATGTTGGGCTCCATCCTTAAAAGCACATGTGCAAGGATACACACACACACACACACACACACACACACACACACACACCACAACTCTTCTGGACATTTGTAACTCAAGTACATCATTTACAACAATGGAAGTTTTGAAATCCAAGGTCTGCTCTATTCTCACCATTAATAGAAAGCACAGTAAGATCTTTGTCGCAAGTTCTTGGCACTGAGTTATTGATGAGAAAGATCAGAGTCTTCCAGAAAAGAACAGCAGTACACAGCATTCTTTGCAGGAGCACTAGAACATCCCAGAAAGAACCTGTGTAGCTTTAGTCCCTCTCAGTTTCATCTTCTCCCATTCAGAAGTCTGACCAAATGTAAGGTATATAATTAATGGAGAAATACAGATAATTATGAAAAGTGCCTTGATGTTACTAACATACAGGAAGTTTGCATGTTGAACGGAGCATTGCTGGTTCCTCTAAGGGCACACAGTGACCACCAGGGAACAAGCTTCCAGTTGCCCTCCCTACCACACACAGTGGTGACCTAATTTTGCTTCTGGTCATAGTCTAGTTGCTTAATGGAATGTGTGTGACCTAGATATGATGACATATGACGTAAACCATCACCTGAGGCTTGGCCACAGAGTTTGGAATGTCATGCAGTTCAGTAATTTGTGCTTTTGATGTCCCACAGTTATGACATTGTGGCTCCTCTGAAGCCAGATGGTCAAAGGTTGCATCACTAAGGGACACTGAGGTGTATCTATGAGCTTCTCTTAATGAGATCAGTTTCCTACACTCAGCTGTGGTGCATCTTATCACCTTGCAGAAGGAGCTGTGAGGTATGGCAAAAGCCGAAGAAATGGAGAAAAATACAGGACATCATCTTGATGACTACCTATAGGCAGCTTGAGTTCCAGAGATAACTACTCCCACACCAAAAAATTGGGGTGGGGGGAGACTTACCTGCCAAGGAGAATGATGCAGACAGATGTGTCAAAATAGAAGCAATTTAAACATCTGTAGCATGATCCAATAGTGTCAAAGCCCACTGAAAGTATAGGGATATGCTTTTGAAGTGGTTTCTGATATAAACTGTAGAGACTACATGTCTAAAAGGCAGGTTTTTGTGCTAAGTCAGCAAAAGGCATCCATAAGGGATAAACAAGGATGGAGCTATTTCATTGAACCCAGTTATATCCTATTTGGCAAGTGTTAATGACATTTCAAAAACCAGATAGGCAAAGCAAATACGTGAGTGAAATTATCTAGCAACAAAGACTGCTGGGGAAACCATAAACTAGAAATGTGTTTCCATCTCTCTATACTGCAGTCTCCGGCAGTTTCCAAGATCCCTTCACTGCCTCCATTTTGTATCTTCAGGAGGGGAGAAGAAATGTTGGTAGAATGAAGACGTGAACTTGCAGGTAGAACTTGAGTGGTGTTTATCTTTTGACCCTCGTCCAATGAGGCCTCAAAGCATTTTAGTGGGTGTAATAGATTAAGTATGGCGCCCTCTGGAGACTCAGAGCCTAGAGTTAGATTACGCTTAGTGACTTAGTTGGTAAGATAGGTAGGAGGACTCTCTGGAGTTTATCATATACTTCATAAACACCAGAGACTAAACAGTGTGGCTGAAAGACTGCAGGAACATGATAACTAGGTGTAAGAAAAGAATGGATTAAAAACTGCAACTGTCTTCAAGGGACAAGACATACCTGAGCTGAGAATTACAGTCTAGGACAAGAGGATGTGAAAGGATAAAAATGACACAGACAACAGGAAATATTCCCTTCTGCTAAGAAAACCAACCAAATAGACTTAATGACAGTATTCAGAAACTCGGAAGTCAGAGAGACAGAAGCAGTTTCTCCAGTCGGCCCAGCCCACCTGATGGCCACGCCCTCTCCCAGGAGCTCGCTCTTGCCCTGTCAACTTCCCACACAGTCCAATCCTCTGACCCTTTGCAGTGGCTTCTATCCAACACGTCCACGCTACTATTGTCTCCTGAGGTGACCTAACTTTTTAAGAACCGGCCCTAAATGAATACTCCCAGCGTTTTGCAGTAACTAAGATCTGTTTTGCTGAAGAACCACGTGTTCCCGGTGTAACTACTTCTCTGAACAGTGAGACTATGATAAAGGGAAGGCAGGAAGCACAGGCAGGGCTGAGGCATCTGGTGCTGCTCCTGATAAGCCAAACAAGCCCTGTTCTCTGGGGGCTGTTGTGAACACTTCACACATGTGAGTTCACTTGCTCTGCACAGAAACCTCTGCACACATTTACCAGCTCCCGCAGGCACAAGGGAGCGAGCACAACTCACATAGTCTCACACAGTGGTTTTCTGAAAATTAAGTTCCGAAATGCCTCCCTTCCTTCATTCCTCTTCCTGTTCACCCTTGTGAAGTAGAACTCAAAGGCTTGCACATTCAAAAGCAACTGTGTGTATGGTATGAAATTATAAAGTCACCATGCATTCCCCAGTACAGGACAGGTCCAGGAAAGGCATGAGAAGAGCTCACATTTACACCTCACACTGATCGTTGGCACAGAGGCCGCCTGTCACTAGCTAAGGGAAACAAATACAAACACATGTAACAGTGGGAAGGGGGCTGAGGAGATGGTTCAATGGCTAAAATGCCTGCTACAGAATCAGAAGACCTGAGTTCAGCTTCTTAGCACTCAATCAAAGTGGAGTGTTGATCCCAGTGCTGCAGAAGTGGAGACAGGCAGATATCTGCTGGCCCGCAAGCCATCTCAAAGAAAACGCTCTAGATCAGTGAGAACCCGACTCAGAAACTGGAGAGTGACAGCAGAAGAATTCTGACCTTTGCACACACATGCACAGGCATGCAGACCAGCACTTGCATGCACATACAAATAGATAATGTTAAAACTGGCAGGAAGGAGGGACGTGGGAACAAGGGAAGCTGACAAGGGGGATGAATACCAACAAAGTCAAAGACACAAATGTATGAAATGTCATAAGGGAAACCATTATTTCCTATGCTAACTAAAATGATTTTAAAACAATAAAAATTATTAAGATGGTGAATTTTGAGTAAAATGAAATTTGATACAATAATAAATCGAAAGATGTCTATATACCTTTTATCTGTGAAAAAGTGAATTGCAGGTTGCTTGTACATGATAGAAGCAAAAAAAAAATCATTAAAAAGAAAATCTAATCTGAACAGCATTGAAATGAAAAATTGTGCCTCAAAATATACTAAGGTGTAAAAAGGTAAATCATAGAGTAGAAGAAAGTATAGCTGGCCCACATAATTAGTAAATGATTAGTGTTTAAAATATATAAAATTCAACAAAGAAAAACAAAACTTCAATAGATATCCTGGACAATGATCCAAATATCTGAAGAACTGTTTACAGCAAACACACAGCCAACAAACATGAGGGGTTCAGGCTCATTGTGTGTCGGTGTAAACAATTATTATAATTCCACTGTGCCCTGTGTTCCATGGAAGGAAATGAAACAAGTGCTGGTAAGCACAAGACAGAAAGGAAACTTGGGAACAGATGTAGGAATATACACTAGGGTATTAGCTTCCCAGGCATTGGACAACACTCAATATAGATTGGGTGTACATTCAATGTGCTTGTCCACAAGCATTTCAGATTTTGGAGGTTTTCAAATGACAACATATTTTGGTTGACCTAAAAGATGAGCATTCAAACCAAAAAATAGAGAAGATGAAATGCCCCACAATCTGAAATATTTGGGCAACATGTTAGCTTGAGTTCTGGAGTGTTTCTGATTTGTGCTACTAGGAATGTTCAATATGCATCCTTAAACATACATGTGCCTCTCCTTTCCAGAAATTCTATATCTGGATATAGTCTGTGGAGAAATATGATGTGTAGGTATGAAGAAATGTGCTCAAGGGTGACATGAGGCCATTTCCGCATTACCAACCAGTAAACACATAAGCAGCTATATTTTAGAGAGACAAAGTATGGCCCACCCTGTCTCTACCATGGGAATGGGAAATTCTGTCTTCCTAAAAGGGAAGTCGAGGATTTATGTCGGCCACCTGACTGCATATTTATTATCCCATTATTTATTTATTGTATTATTTATTTGCTTATAACTATGATAAATATTTGTATAAGAATGAATCAACAACAATGTCATATTTATAAAACAGTATGTGTACCACTCACTGCACACTTGTGTTTTCTAGGCAACGTTCCCATTGGATTTTTAGCCCTGCCTTGTCCTCTAGCTTTCTACAACTCTTTCCAAGAGAACTGCCAGTTCACATATCAGGATTCTTAATGACATCAGCTCACGCTTCCAATTTTCATACCCTGCTGTTTAAAACAACAAACAAACAAAAATATGACTGCTCTCATAATCAGGGAAAACGGCTCACAACAATTGTACAAGGACACACAAGACACAAAGGCTGATTTCCTGTGCTTATCTTAAAAGGAAACAGAAGGCAGCAGACAGTGGAGGTGGCTGTCCTGAAGGCATACAGAATCAGCAGAGTTCCCTCTGTTGTCTCTGACAGCATCATCACACCACAGAGGGATGGAGGCTTGCAGCCCTGCCATAGAAGAGCCTGGGGCTCCTTCAGGAGCAATGACAACCAAAGGCCAACCCTCAAATGCCCATGCTGAAGGACACCTGGCAGTTCTGCTGACATTCAGCTACTAAAAGCAGCTATCAGGAAAAAGTCTCACAGATGAGCTAGGGTTTTGGAAGGGGTTGTTCTTGCTGTGTTTTTCAGAACTCATTTTCTGTGGTCTGTTTATGTGGAAAATGACAATTCTAAAAAGTAAGATGCCTTACTCGCAGTTCAAACCAAGACACTCTGTTTGCTAAGTGGGAGACACTGCCTTGGATATAATACTTAGGTAGTAAGTTCAATTCGGCCACAGGTAATTCCTTCTTTTATTTTTTGTGTTGTGGTTCGAACTGATCACTTTGTATATTACAGGTCCAGTTGCCTATCCACAGGTCTGAAAGAAACAACTGGCTTTTCTTGAAATGAAGCAGTCAGGGAGTATGACCTAGGTTGACAGAGGAGGCCTAGTTAACCAAGTACCTTAAGCCAAATGCTGAAGCCATCAGCTAATGCTGTCCAAGGACTCAAACAACTCTACCTTGCAGACTTGCTAGAGCAACAGAAAGAAAGGATCAGTCACAGGACCAACCAGGGAGCATAGGAGCTGGACCTAGACCTCCCACATCTGTAGCTAACATGTACCTAGGTATTCACGTGGTTCCCCTAACAAGTGGAACTGGTGGGGGCAGGGGGAGCTGTGTGGTCTCTGTTCCCTGATGTTGGATCTCCTTACCCCTACTTGGACTGCCTGGATAGGCCTCATGGGAAAAGATATGCCAGGCCTGCTGGGACTAGATGACCCAGGATGGGGTGATACCCAAGGGAAGCTCCCATTCAATATGGAGAGGGGATTTTGAAGGGCGGGGCAGGAAAGAAAAGAGGGAGGGAGGCTATGTTCGAGATTTAAAGTGAATTTTTAAAAAGCTCCAGATTCTCATTTAAGAGATGAGAAAATTAGGGCTCAAGTAGGTTGAGCAGCGATAGAAAGAGACCATTGTTTTTTCAAGGTCACTCAACTAGTTATGAAAGAGGTGGTGCGTAACTGGCCTTCTGCCTGCTAATGCTGTCTCAGTACATCAAACCACTGACTTCCTAGTGGAGGAAGACAATAGCATGTACTGAAGTCACTCTTTCTGCCGAGTCCCTACGAAGTCCTGCTTTTCCCACCCTCCCTGGATTATATTTGTGGTGAAGGATTAACCCCCATCATTGCAGTGGCCATGAATGCTGAGTGCTTTCTAAGTAGGCACAAGCAGACAGCTCTCTGTAAAGCCTTTAAGAACATGCTTCGTGGAAGCAAGGTGAAAGCATAGCACAAATAAAGAAGGGAAGAGAAAGCCCTTACTGCTTGTTTGTCATTCTTGAAGTGAGCACTGCTCAGTCTGTCATTAGAAATAGTCTCAGAACTCACCATGGAACCAGGGAGCAATGGTGTCTGAGTTTTTCTGGTAACCTGCTCGGAATGGCAGCTGTTCCTCTTTGAACCATCGGATGATGTCCTCCTGGGTGGAGCTGGTCTTGGTCCTTATCACTCCCTGATTCCTGTCATGGGTAAGATGGTTCTTAAATTAGGGATGATTAATTTGAAATAATGTCCTCCCTTCTGGTATATGCATAGATCAGTCAACCTCAGAGAATCTTCCACCAACAGCAGACAGGAACTAATTCAGAGACCCACAGCCAGACATTCTGCAGAGTAAGAGACCTGGAAACACTCAGCTATAAATATATATCTTTACCAACCCTTTCCTTGGGGCTCAGGAAGCTATGGAAGAAGAGGCAGAAAGGGTGTAAGAGCCCGAAGGGGCGGATGACATCGAGGAAGCTGTGTCTTCCAGCTACAGCAGGACTGGCATACACATGAACTCAAGAGTCTGTGACTGCAAGCACAGGGCCTGCGCAGGTCCACATCAGATGGGATCCAGTGCTGAGAGTGGGGAGTGGATGTGAACTCCCATCGCTAACCGCAAAGCTATCTCCAACTGACGACCACTTACAAAGGAAAAAACAATCAATCTTCTCACTGGGTGTACAAACCACCCTTAAAGGAGGCCCCATGTCCTACACACAACAAACTCAACAGTGTTTTCACAGAATGTTTTTATTGTATCATGATGCTTTGTTAGGGCTTTTGGTTTTTTTTTTTTCTTTAATCTCTCTGGTCTTTTGATTCTATAATATGATTTGACTTTTGTATTTTAAAGGTTTTATTTGTGTATGTATCTTATACATCTTCACTGTTTGTTTTCAAATTATTTTTTATTGTTTTGTTTGCTGCTCGTTTTTCTAAACTCAGAAGGAAAGAAGATGTAGAGTTGGATGGAGGGGGGGTTTGGGGAGGACCTGGAAGGAGATGAAGGAGAACTGTGATCAAAATAAATTGTAGGAATTTTCAATGAAAATTAAATTTATGGTAATTTAAAATAATCTGATTATAAATGTGTTATTTTATAATCAGAGATGAGGGAGAACAGTGATCAGAATATATTGTAAGAATTTTCAATGAAAATTAAGCTTATGGTAATTTATGATAGTCTAATTATAAATGTGTTATCTTATAATCTGTCCTGTAATTATAAATCTGTCCTAAAGGAGAATTAAAGTTTCAACTGTAATTTAGGCACAAAAAGAAATAATGATCCATTATATGTGTATAGCCTCACACACATACATAAGCACGTATATGTATATATGTGTATGTATACGTATATATGCACACAAAAACCGATCTGCATCAAGTTAACCAACGGAGGACTGGACATATTAAAAAAATTGCAAATGTACTAAACATAGATATTTTTGCTTGTAATTATTCTCCAAACAATATTATGTAATATTTGTTTATTTATATAGCACTTTCATGTATTAGTCATTATATGTGATTTGGAGATCAAAGTGTAGAGAGACTGTGAATTCATTACAGGAAAATACACTATTTTATAAAAGGGTCTTGAGCATCCTTCACAATTTGATCTCCAAGGGCTCTTGGGAATTTCCTCCACAGATACTGAGGGACAACTTTATACAGAGAGGGAGGAGAAAGAGGGGAAAAGGAAGAGGGGGTGTGAAAGGAAGAGGGAGAAGAGAAAGGAGGAAGAGGTGGGGGGAGAATTATTTGTATTTCCATTTCCAACATCTAATCACAAGGCAGAGTTAGTGGTAGGTTAGGTGCCCTATGTGCCGTCGTCATATGGCTCCCAAGATCAGAGAGAAAACACATTTATCTGGACCAGTCAGAGCAATAGCCATGCGGGGTTAGATTTAAATTCATTTTACTATGGTGAGAAGATCCACTAACTTCCAATTAGCATTTGGGAAAAGAAGCGTTCAGAACTAAAGCTGTTTTCCCGGAGAGGGTGGCTGTGCAGACAAAGTCCACTGCACGCAGTGAGCGAGCTGCCTTCCTGACTCCTTCATTCCGCGCCTTTCCTCAAATTCTCCATTTCTGCTCACCTCCCTCACTTGCTTCTTCTCTCCCAGTTTGAAGAGGTTTCTTTCTACTAAAAGATGCTCTAGGAACAAGAAGGTAAAGGGAATGTGTCTGCAGACTAGAGAGGAAAAATTAGCAACAGCGCCATTTTGAAACCAACTCAGCATCAGAAGGACGTCCTGGCACAGATGGTTCTACTACAGAAGGCAGCGCAGAGGTGTAATAAATATTCGCCCAAGTCCTGTTCAACAAGCCACTAGGTGAGCAGGCTCTAAATCTAAAACAAAGAGATTGAATGAGCTACTGGAATCTTCCATGGTACAAATTAATGTGGCTCTTTGTGCTTCTGCTGGCAACAAATTGTGTATGCCATGAGTTTCATGGTACTTAACAGCTCTGCAAACATGTGTGTACATGTGTGCATGCTTGCATGTGTGTGTACACATGCACACACACACGCAGACATACATGCATGCACACACACATATATATGCAAATATGGCTATGTTTTATTATTAATGGCATTCAGAGGATTTGAGAGAAAATATCTTACAATATTTAACTTTTCCGGAAGCTGACCTTGCATACACATTAGATTATTTGACAAATTCTCATGTTAGTTTTCACATTAGCTTCCTTTTCTCCACATAATCCTCAGAGAGAGACTAAAACTCCACATACGTGGGACAGCTAGTACCTGTCTTTCTCTCGGTTGGCTCTTGGCTAACCTCTGTCATAACTGCCCAGAGTCCCAGGCCCAGCCCTATCTATTCTGACACTCAGGGAGCTATTCTACACTGCCTTAAAAAAGAGCAAGCTGAGTACTCCTGACGGAAACTGTCTCCTACTCTCTAAAAGGCCACTCTCCTTGTCATCTATATACTGTGTCCTAAAAACATTATAGGAAAGACATTAGGTGAACCATACCCCATGCTAGGGGCTAGCAAACCAGAAAGGCTTCCTGTGAGGCTCTGTAACCAGAGTTACACTAGACAAGACCACATGTGGGAGCCCATGTGTGACCTGTTACGAAGCTCAGGAGGTGTATATTTCCTGACGTTTTATTTTTACTTGTAAGGGAGAAAAATAAAACTTCATTTCCCAAACTGTGTGCTGTGTCATTTAGTGCTGGTCACCACATCTCAATCTGGAACCTTCAGTGGAGTAAGTAGAAGTGATTATTAAGTAGGGGAAATAATTTACTCTTGTGTTTCCTCTGAGGTCATAGTCCTCAGTTAGAAAAAAGAATGACTTAAACAATTAAAAGAACAGATTTTGTTCATTTGTTTGTTTGTTAAAACTCTTAACAGAGAAGTATTTTTAGTTTTTATTTCAAGAGACAATGCTAACCACAGTCTAGATCATGTGATCAATCACATGATCAATAATTGATCTTAAACATTTCTTTCTAAATGTGGGAATTTTAGGGTGGAAGATATAGCTCAGTGGCAGACTGCTTGCCTAACATGTGAAAGGCCCTGGGTTTGAACCCTACTACAAGCAAACAAATAAAAATTAGAATAACAATAATATTCTATATAAGTCAGTAGTTATAAAAAAGAATTTGGTAGTCAGTAAACACGAAAGATGCTGTTTTCTTCTGGATATCACTCTAGCTTTCTTTTTTTATCTTCTAGCACATGGTGTCCCTAGAAAGTAAAGTTACCTTTATGGCCAAATAAGAGAGATGCTTTGTCCCAAAATAGAGCATTTCAAAATTCTGAAAATATGATCTTGGCTCTGCCATCAAACCCTGACTCCAGCAATAAAAAGTAGTTCTGGGAATGAGTCTACCTGCCCCAGGATCCTAATTATTATTTTGGTGACTAGAGGCAATGTTGCTCATTAAACACTGTTCTGCCCTCCATGTTCCCCCTTTTCATTCCTGTCAGCCTGCTGCCACTGGTGAAGGTGGGGAACAGCAAGTCACCTGACATCTTCACCCTGCAGTTGGGTTCTAACTTTAGCCACAGTGGCTATCTTACAGGAAAGAAAGGAGTCAAGGAAGACTGGTTAGAGGCAAGCCTGCGTTGACCTAAGCAGTGAGCCAACACGAGCACCCACCCCCATCCCATGCCCCAAGACACACAGCTCTAATTAGCCCATCCCAGGGCTTATGAAGGAAGCCATCTGTGCGGCTTCTTACCCTAAAGACTTTGGAGGGCTTCCCAGCGGCTGTAGGAACTGGGGCTTCGGAGGAAGAGGAGGTCTTTTGGGCTTCTGTGGACCAGTCAGTGGGTTCTGCAGCCCGTCGCCACTCCTTTCCCTTTGAGAAAGCCTCTTGTAGTCTTCCCGTGCTTGTTTCGCTAAGGAGCGTCTCTTCTCATCAGCTGCCTTAGATTTTCGCACTAGAAAGATAACAGTGTCTGAGTTAGTCCAATAGCCTTGCTAAGGGTCACATTCAGATCCCACAGAGACAGCAGACTCAGCCCTGCACCACAGTACACTGAGAAGGCTCCAGGCAGAGTTGGTTTTGTGTTCATATTAACTATCATTCCCAGTACCTACTATCACATTTTAAGGCCCCTCTTGCACTCGCTCCAGAATTCCGATCTGCAGTTAGGAACTGGCGACTTACTGAGAAGGAGAGGAAAGGAACACAGAAGAGGAGGAGGAGGTTGTGGGGTAGAAAATGTATAGCAAGAGTACATTACCGGGCAAATACTAAGCTGTGAAGCCTAGTGGGAGGGACAGGGCTGCCAGAGACCAGTATTAAATCCCTGATTCAATTATGGTCAGGACGCAGTGCATCCCAAGTCACTAGCAAAAAACAGGAAGGACTTCTTGGTAGCAGGTGAGCTAGGAAAAAGGCACGGAGGCTGGTCGAAGGTCACATCCAGAGTCTATTATAGGTTTAACTAAATGTGAATTGGCCAGAGAGACAGAAAGTAAAGGGATTTTACCCGGAAACATGTGGAGAATTTCAGAACACCTCAGTAAATATACACAGGCTCCGCAATCTGCCTTTTAACATTAATTTCTTTCTAAAATAAACGGGGCTATGTTTTAGCCATAGAGTATTAAAGATTATTACAGGATGCAACCACCCGTTTTCATGGAGGACTTTTGTTTTCGTTTTTACAATTCAGACTTTATGGGCTAAATCCTGTCATGTTTGACTTTGAAAACACACTGAAAATATTTCATCGTACTGGAGTTTCAGGGCTTAGCACAGAAGGCCACAAATTGGATCTTGCAAATATTTTTGTTTTATCAAAATTTTTGGCATTTGTTGTAAAGGAAACATAGATCAATTCAGGACTCTGAGCCTCTAGAAAATCTTGTTACTTGGGTGTAGCCTCTCTACAAGTCTCAGGGGACTGTCAGTGGGTCTTCTCTGTTGATGGCAGGAAGACTAATCCATTCTCATACCTGGGTTGCCCGTCCTCTGTCCATCTGTTCTTTCTGGTTTGGCCCTGGCAGTACAAACTCCAAAGAGAATCAGTGCTGGGTCAGAGGCAGAGATGCAGGGAAATGGTGCAAATATATCCCACCTGTCAACTCTGTGTGCTTTGTGTTACAATGTCATGTGTATGGTACGCTATAAGGAGAACTGACGTATGTCAGTTAAAAAAATACTGCTTAAAAGTATATGCACTACTGAGAACTTGGGGGAAAAAACAAAACAGAATAGCAAGAATTCAAATTCAAATAAACAATTTAATAGCTAACTTCTCAAAAAACAAAAAACAAAAAAACAAAAGCAAGGTTCACACGTTAATAAGTTTCCTGCTCTCTTCCTTCATAATTCAGAATTTTTAAATGGTGATTTTTATGCTATTGATAATGTTTCTTCTCCAAGAAAGAGGCATCTTTTAAAAACTAGGAAACATTCTTCAGCGGGCTATTTTCCACAGCTGTGTGTAATTCTGCCGAGCAGAAACTCTCTCTAATTTAAGGGTACAGCGATGAAACCAAACCTTCCTGCTACTCAAGTCCCCGAGGAATCAGCATTTACTGGTAACACCTGAGTGACAATTCAGTGGACAGGTACTTCTCCAGGATGAGCTCTGGATGCCTCCCGGATGCTTTTGCACTAGAAGGCCCGGCTGAGACCCTGCATGGTGCTGCCGAGAGATCCTGGGTACTCACAAGATGCTTGCCATTCGGAGTCTTCTTTCCAGTTCTTGTATATCTGCTTCGTTTTCTCGTCCTCTGTCTGCTTCAGTTCCTCACTGTCCTTTTTCTTGGTGAGGTCTTTAGTCTGTTTGAAAATAAAAACAGATGGGAAGAGGAGAAAAAACGTGACAGGTTCTTTAAGAGGATAGGCGGCATCTGGGCTTCTATTAAATTCTCTCCGCCCATTAGGGAGATACTTGGTGTCAGCAATGCCGGAAGCTAGAACTTCAGGTATCTCCATGTGGGACTTTCTGTTCCTGATCCTCTCACAAGCTGTTTTCCCAAAGTACAGCTAGAAAGAGCATTCCATAGAGTTATAGTGAATATCTGTGTTTTCAAAAATGCCTAGCACAATGTATAGCATATGCCTTTACTAAACAGACATGGCTGACAGATATTCCAAGTTTCCTTCTCTGAAGTAAATATGTCAATTCATGGGACCAGCGTAAACACTGATCTGCTGTAAACTTCCAGGGGCAGTCTCAGCTGGGGACTATATATTCTCCAACTTTTTATACAAACAGGGAATATGATATATGATTTGAGATGGCTCACAAAGGCACGGGGCTCTTTTGTTTTCTTCTTAACACACACACACACACACACACACACACACACACACACACACTATGACCTCTGAGAAGGGGAAATACACTACAGAGTAAGTACAAGTTCAGGACAAACTATTTTGTAAGACCATGTCTGAGAACTAAAACAGGGTCATGGTTTCGGCTCAGGAACATGGAACAGCTTGTGAAACTTATTACTGCGTTGCCTAGCGTGAGCAAAGCTTCAAGCTCAATGCCCCGTGCCATAGGGCATTGGAGAAGGAGAAGAGGGGGGAGGAGCAGGAGAAGGAGCAGGAGGAGGAGGAGGAGGAACAGGAGGAGGAGTGGGAGGAGGAGAAGGAGCAAGAGGAGAAGGGTAGGAGAGAGGTGGAGGAGGAGGAGGAGGAGGAGGAGGAGGAACAGGAGGAGGAGGAGGAGGAACAGGAGGAACAGGAGGAGGAGCAGGAGGAACAGGAGGAGGAGAAGGAGGAGGAAGAAAGTTGATCATGGATTCCAAAAACATGACAATGATGACTTTCCAGCTACAAAGATGGGCTCGGTGTGTAAAGTGCTTGCCGAGCTAGTACGAGGACCTGAGTTTGAATCCTAGTATTATCCACGTAGTTGCTTGGCCTGGTGACATGTGCCTGTAACCCCAGAGCTGGAAGGGTGGGAACAGGGGGATCCTAGGGGCTTGCTGGCAAGCCAGTCTAACTGAAAACAATATATTCTACGTTACATGAGAGACCAAGTTTCAAATTAAATGTGCAAAGCCCCAGAGGAAGACATCTGTGCCAACCTCTGGCCTCTGTCTGCTCATGTACTGGCAGGGGCATCCTCTTCCAGGTACGTATATAATACACCCTCATCTACACACAAATGTATACAAAGACTTCCTTGCCATGAAAGTATTTTACCACAATAAAACATAAATCTCGCTGGGAACCTTAGCTTGGATTACTGTAGAGAACCATAAACCAGCAGTAAGGTCGTAACCCTCTGAAACTGTGCTAAACTTAATCTGCACACATCTTATACCTTTTATTTTTTTTTAAACATAGTTTCCTGCCTAGAGCCACGAACCTATCATTTGCTGCACATTGTTTTTTGTTTGTTTTTAATTCAAAGAAAGCTTGTGGTGGTAGAAATGACTGAAATGTGTACTGAAATGTGTTACCCTTTACTGAAATTGTTTACAAACCTGCAGTACATTATGTACTGCTCTCGATTTTCAAACTTGAATAGAAAGAAAAAGAAAAGGAAAAGCAATACAAAAACAAAAACAAAAACAAAAACAAAAACCAACCTAACAAAACACACTTAAGAAAGGAGCTCTGCTCATTTGGAACACCTTTTCCTGGGCAGATGTGAGCAAACTAGTCATGAAGGAAACACTTTCCCCAAGTCTAGACTGAGGAAACAGAGAAGTTACTGGGGGTGCTCATGGGAGCACTTGACAACTGAAAGGCAGATATACCAACAAGCCCTCTCCAGTACAGTAAACACTCACAAGTTCTATCCTTTGAGTCATTAACTCACCTTGCAGGTAGAGCCACTGAAAAGCCCCAAACCTGTTATTTACTGCCTATCTAACCTTGGACTGGGTGGGGTGCTTATAAGTTCTCCATTTTGTGAACCTCCCTTTCCCTGAATGGAATGTCTTGGCCAAGGAACCAGCTATGCAACACTTGCATTTGTATTTATTTAATCTCTCTCTCTCTCTCTCTCTCTCTCTCTCTCTCTCTCTCTCTCTCTCTCTCTCTCTCTCCTTGTCTTTGTCTCTCTTTGAGTGTGATCATATGTGGGCATTCCTCTGTGTAGAAGTGAGAGGGCATATAGAGGCTAGTTTTCAACATCAAGTGTCTTCCTCAGTCATTTTCCCACCTACTATTAGAGACAAGTTCTTTCACTGAGCCTGGGGATCTTTGATTCACTAGATCCTATTGGCCAGCAAGCCCCTGTTGTCTGCCTGCCTCTGCCTGCCATAGTTCTAAGACATACACCCCTGCATCCCCATTTTTACCTGGGGATCAGAATTCAGGTCCTTCTGCTTGCACAGCAAGCAGTTTACAACCAAGCTATCTCCCAAGGCCCTGTTTTCTTCTTAAATAACCTCACAGTTCCAGCGTCACATCAGGACTCTGACCCACTCCGTCGCTGAGGATGAACAAGAAGGACAATGCCTTTTACTTTTATTTGTGTGTATGCATGTGTACAGATGTGTACAGGTGCCCTTGTTGGACAGAAGAGGGTATTGAATTCCCTGGAGTCTGAGGAAGCTGAGTGGCATGGTGTTGGTGGTTGTGGGACTAAAACTCAGGTTCTCTTCAAGAGCATAGCAGTCTCTTCATGGCTGAGCCATCACTCCAGCCAACTCCCCCAGTGCCCTATGCCCAGGTTGTTTACTAAGAAGTTTAAAACCACAACCCACTGAAGGACAAAACATTAAAACACACACACACACACACACACACACACACACACACACACACACACACACGCAGAGAGTACCTGGTTGATAGGTGATAATCAGATGTTGGAGAGTGCTATATTTAGTAAACCCAGTCCTTTCTTCTCTACAGTGTAATTATATGGCACGGTGGAGAAGAAGTG
This sequence comes from Rattus norvegicus, assembly GCF_021556685.1. Lineage (NCBI taxonomy): Eukaryota > Metazoa > Chordata > Mammalia > Rodentia > Muridae > Rattus > Rattus norvegicus. The sequence goes on from NC_141549.1 coordinate 27,461,376, forward strand.
AGCCTCACGAGTAAATAGCAGATGAGATCAGGCCCGGACCTTTCTGTTTATCCAAAGAAGCTTAGAAAAGTAAAGGCTTCTTTCTAAGTTGATGTCTAGGAGAGGAGATCCTGTTTCATCACCTTCGTTCTCTGGGACCTGAGGCTGACTCTCTCATTCATTCTCGCCAGTTACCTGCCATCCTGTTTTGGTCACATCAAAGATGCCTTCAGCTCGGTGTCTTTGTGCCTGGACCCTTTGTGCTTGGTCCCTCTGCCTGGACTGTATTGCCCTCTCATCCACTGTCATTGCCTCCCCAGGCTCTGCCCCATCATCTCCAGGTGGCCTTCTCCAGTCACCACCCACCTCCCAGCCTCCACGCTCTGCTTCATTCTCCCCAGAGTTCTTATGCTCACCAGACTTCATGGAAAAAAGATTATCTTTTCTCCCCTACATCCAAAGCATAAGCTTCCTGAGGGAAGACATTTTATCAATTTTATCATAAAATATGCCTTAAATTTTCACAGCCATTCTTGGTCCATAGTAGGCATTCAGGAAATTTCTCAACTTTCATCATTTAAGCTAATACAATTTAATTAAAGACAGTGGAAATTTCCTACAATTTCCTATAATTCCTCAGTGTCTTGGACTCCCCTAACAACACTAAAAATCTGCAGATACTTTAAATCTCTCATATAAGAAAGCACAGTGCTTGCAGTCAACCTGTATACTTCCTCTTGTCTACAGCAAACCATCTAATTCATAATGTGAGGTAAATGCTTTTTAAATATTGATTTACATTGCAAGTACAAATGCAGTGTTTTTGAATATTCGTGATGCATGGTTGGTTGGTTGGTGGAATCAATAGAAATGGGGTGGAAAACTGCCTTCCATTGTCAATATGTACATCAGGACTAACACTCCAAAGACACAATGTTGTTACTTTTAAAGTCTTCATTCATTTATTAATTTATTCATTTATCCATCCATTCACTTATTCACTCATTCATTTCTTCATTCATTCATCATTTATTTATGTGTGCATATGTGATGTGTCTGTGTGTGTGTATGTATGTGTGTGTGTGTGTGTGTGTGTGTGTGCGTGTGTGGTGTGTTCATGAGAGTGTATATACATGTGGGTGTTCGGGTACATGTGCCTGTACACACACAGAGAAGCCAGAAGAGGACATCTCGTATAATCCTCTATCACTCTCCAAATATTCCTTTGAGAGAGGATCTTCCTTGAACCAGACTCTAGTTCTCATGACTGCACAGCAAGCATGAACTCTTAATTGCTGAGCCATCCTTCAAGCCCTGAATTCTGCACGATTTCTTCCTCAAAAAGGCATGTAATTCAGAACTCTAAGCTGTCTCTATTAGTGGGTGTCGCTGAAGAAGAGTCAGAGAGTAGACCATATGACCCACAGGAACTTCTGAGCAGCTTCTTCAAAAGCCCTTTCTTGGGCTTGTGTTTTACCATAAGTTTTCAGACTTATTGTGGGTCAAATCCTACCACAATCTATCCCTAACTTACTGTGAAAAGCCTGTGTCCTGATAACAATCTAACAAAGTGGCAGAAGTTAGTCTTCTTCTGTAGGGACAAGGTCCTGTCTGGGTGGATGGAAAAGCAACCCCAGGCCCAAAGAGGCACTCAGCTCAATGGACGCCGGCAACAGACGCTGCTGCCCATTCTCTTGCAGTGAGGCTGACAGAGACATCAAGTACACAAGCCAGACTTGAGCAGGATTCATGGTTGGTGCCAAGCTTGATATACAATTTGTCACGCTCTGAAATCAGTCTTCCCTAGACGTTCGCAGCTGCTGGGGATGTCGCCTCTGCCTTGGCTCCTCTGTGAAAAGTTCACAGATACATCTTGGCATCTGTTCACTGCATCACATCCAAGATGTTCCCAACTCAAGATAAATGGGGAATGATGTTGTGTTTGCAGCTTTCAAGGCAGATTTCACGTTCTGTTGCCTAATTTCATATCTGCATGAGCCTAATTAAGTAATTAGTGAAACATTAGTGGAAATGGCTATTCATCTATCTCCCTGAAGATAGAACGGAAATGTTTTTTACCTGGAGAAACTCATAGGTATGTATAGATTGATAGAATCTACCTGCTTTTGTTGACTATATTTTGAGAAACTGTATTGTTATTAAATTAAATACATTTCTACAGCATTTAGGACTGTAAAGTGATTTCAGAAGTTCCTCTAGCAACGTTTCCCACAGATCTGAGGTCACCAAGTCACCCTTCTCAATAGCAACCAAGTTCCTGAGCCAAGCTGCCTAGCAGATCACAAAAGCCCTGTTTCCAGTCAGTAGGGCATAGAGATGATTGACCGACCACAATCCAAGAGCCGATGGTTTGGTGTGGTTTGGTGTGTTTTGTTCACCTAGGATACCCTAGGTGAACTTGGAAATCTTTGAGACATCAATAGGACTCCTTAATTTAAGGAGTAACCCTGTAGAGCTCAGCACTACCAAGGTTGTACAACCATCCTGGAATGCTAAAAGGGAAAGGTCACCCTGATTGTGTGTGTATTACATCTTGGGTCTAGTTTTTTTCAAAGGTTTCACTGCCTTAGTTGATAGAATGGACCATTATACACAGACCGAATATTTCAAGCTTTCTATGGAGATTTTGTTTTGTCTGTGGTATGCAGTCCAGCTTATACTAGCTTTACCAGTGGTTGCTAGCCACTTGAAGGTCATGATGTCAGGTGTTGTAATAATGATATCGTCTTAGAACCTGTTTTCCCATGAAGAAACCGAGTTTCCGAGCTGTGTGGGAACACACATTGGCTTATGTTAGTGTTAATGCTTTCTGCACTGCTGACACTGTAGCCATAGGAAAACCAAGCATAGGCCAAAAGATCACTTATGGTTATGACTTGGAAAACCAGTGAATCCTACAGGCTTTCCAAACTCCACTGGTAGGAAAACCTTGCTACACACGATTGCAGTCTACCATGATGAGGTACCTCTGAGCTGGGCGCAGAATGGAGAACTACCTTTAAAAGCAGGGCTTCTCTTCCTCTGACCTAGTTTGGGGATCCTGACTCTCTCCACTCTCCTTGGCAGACCTACAAACTGCCCCAACCCCCATACACCTAAGAACCCACCCAGCAAGTACCTGGGATTTCTGGAATGTCTCCATACAAATGAGGCATTCACAGAACTTTAAACTCCAGCCAATGATTTTCATTTACCCTGAAAGCTCCGTCCCACTCTCCAAGGTCCACAGGCACCCCCGGTTCACCCCAATAAAGGCATGTGCACAAGCTAAGATTATCTAAGAGAGCTGTTTCATTGAAGACCTTAAAGACCTTCATATAAAAAGAGCTACAGCACTGAAATCCTCAGAGCAGGCCTTCTCTCTCCCACCGCACCCACCTCTGGCGCTCACTCCCAGCCCGACTGGGGTCCTGCAGAACCCCACCCTTTCCCAGACTCATCCTTCCAGCCCAGTGTGCAGCAGCATGTCCGACACCCAGAGACGGAGGAAGCAGAGGGTGCAGTACCACGACTGGACCCACGTGCCATATTCGTTCTCAGTTCAGTGCTATTAAAGAGTACTCAGCTGCTTAGCGTCAAAAATGGAGCTCAGAGATCAGTTCCTGGATCCCAAGCAACCTAGAACTGTTCCCTCAACAGTCCCAGATGACTTTGAAAAAAATTTCTTTTCTGTCCTCAAGAGATGTGGGTTTTAGGACAGGCTCAAGCTCCCTTTCCTTATTGATCTAAGATCCATGAAACATTACATTGCAAACAGGTCAGTTTCTAGTGTATTAAGCTAGGAGGCTGAGAATCATCTCACCTTGATCCCTCTTCAAGGGTTACAGGTGACGTTCCCAATGTGCTTAGCTGCACTCTTAGAATCAGAACTTGATCCACTGTTATACTCTGGGTTTCAAATATTGTCTGAAGCCTCATGTCCACATGGTTTGGTCCTTAAGGTGATGGATACATCCATGAAGCAAGAGGCTTTTGGATCCACATTTTGTCAGAGACGCCATAACGACTGACAGCTGTTGAACTCTGAAATCCTTAAGTGTTTCCTGAATTAGCATTAAGCTACCAGGCATCTGATAGTGACCCCAATCATGCAGGAGTGTTGAGCATTTAATCAAATGCCACCACCCCCTCATTTTATCTCTTGTTCAGTGATATTACCTGTGTGGGTGTAACCTTTGAAACCTCTTGCAAGGATGGCCTAGGGTTCCCCAGAACCATTTCCCTCACACACAGTACAGTGTTGTTTTCTCAGCACTCACTTTTAAAACTTACCTGAAACTAATTCTCCCTCTTCATCCTCATTAGCATTTTTAACCTGCTCACTGGTTTTGGACTTATCAGATAGGACAGGGTTGTTAATATTCTTGAAATAGCCAAGAGCTAAGCACATACAACGTGCCAGACAGTGTCAACTGAATCAAGTATGTTGGGGACTACAGAGACCCCTGTGGTCGTGAGTACCCCTAACAATGTGCTCAGAATGTCATCGTTTCTTTGTCTTCGAAATTCTAGGTTCGCTCATTTTCAAAAGGAGCACACATTGGATTTCAAGTAGAAATTATATATTGAAACCATGCTGTAAATTCTAAAACTCTTCAAACATACTAATGACGCTGTTTATAAGAACTCTACTCCTCAAGGTGATGCACGATTTGATGTTATCTCAAAGGGTTGAAGTACGATGAAGGACTTATGATTTGCATATAGCATGTTCATTCAGATACAATGACCTATATTTGACCAGACCAGGAAATGCACCATATGTAATGTGGGAGACTGAAAATAACACATCCAAGAAATTTCTGTATTAAAAACCAGGCAGCTTTACAGGCTCAAACATGATAGCTTCCCATGTTTGTATTAGAGGAAAGACAGTCTCCGAAATCTGCCTGCCACGTAAGCACTCAAAAGAATGAGCTCCCTGGAGATTTTACCCACCCTCTCTGAAGGCGACCAATATGTTCTTCATTTACTCCCATACAAAAGAAACAGGGAAAAGTGCCCTCTAGCTGTGTGACTTTGGCTTATAGAGCACTTTTCACTACCATACATTATGTGACCTTGATATCAAGTGTATTATCCCTTTATGAAAGAGGTAAGGTAATCTGTCAATAGGTATGAGGGCAGAGACTAAGCCCCCTGTCCAGTCTGTATCTAAAACTTGGTCTGCTCATTCCCCAGCGGGAAGGAGAGGGTCTTCTCCCTCATACATCAGCCTCCAGCTATCTCCTATCCGTTACCCTGAAGAAACCTCGGCAACTATTGAAAAATGGATGGCCAGAGTTAGAGCGGTCACATCTGCTTTGTTTATGTTCTGTTAAAAAAACACCCCCACAAGTATCTGCACAAAATTTCCCCCAAATAACAAGGGAAACAGAAAGCTAACAAGAACAGAAGCTGCTACAGAGTATCCTGAAGACCAAGTCAGAGGGAAGGTCTCAATTAGATCTGGGAGTGTAGCTCGACCAGTAGGACAAATGATGGTGTATTTAAAACGCTATTAGACCTGGGAGTATGGCGATTTCATCTACATAAGCAATGGAGTTATAGATTGATGCTGCTGATGCCATGGTTATTATAAGGCTGAAAACTGCAATCCCCCAAGAATAGGTGTCATATGAGAAGGATTATTTTAATTACGTTCACTTGTGAAATTGATTTGCAAAACCATTCATTCAATATTCACTTTATTTAAAAATAGGGCTATACAGTCAGACAAATGCCAGAGACCCCACATTTCAACTAAATCAGAAGGCTCCAATAAGCAAAATGGTTTTTGCATTCAATTTTGGGGACAAAGATAAAAATAATGAGTTAATATAAAGCCAAGAACTTATTTTTAAAGCAAACAACTGAGCTTTTAGCCATCTGATTCAACTACGCATCTTAAATCTGTTACTCTATAATAGAAGGACATTTAGAATAATAACCTCTATGAGGGAAATACCATGCCAGCTTGATCTGGTATCACCTGAGGATTATTATTATTATTTTCTACAGAAAATAGAACAGTGATCCATACTTAATAGGACCTCATAAATATTAGGGGAATAAATAAATACATAAAAAATTCAAAAATGCTTGCTCAATCATTAAAAGATATGCACTCTACTTTTGTTATTAATCAAGAAAAAATGACTTTAAGTGCTGGGAAAATCAGCAGTCTCCCTCCTTGCACTAACCAGGTCAGTTAAGAAATCAGACCTCCCTCTTCCCCATCACTTTAATAGAAGACATTTTCCAAAGATGCTTTTAATACTTAGCTTTTTAGCATACTGGGATATAGCCTTTCATTTATGAAATATCATGAGAGAAATATTTCTCCCAACTAACAAAGTGAAAAGCAGGATGAAAACATTTTATTGCTGAAAATAGCCGTGTATTCTTTAAAAAGAGATCTTACCAAAACATTCTTCAAACAACAGGAGTTAGGGAATATTTTGCCCACTTGTCTAATAATGTTTTTCCAGTAAAATCTTTATACATGACTACTGGATGCTCCAAATGAAAAAGCTAAAACACAGTGGTTCTGGACCTTTCTGATGCTGTGACCCTTTGACACAGTTCCTCATGTTATAGTGATTCCCAACCATAACATTATTTTTATTGCTACTTCATAATTGTAATTTTGCAGTTGTAATATCTGTGTTTCTTGATGGTCTTAGGTGACCTTGTGAAAAGGTCACTTGAGCACCCAAAGGGGTCATGACTCCCAGGTTGAGAACCACTGCTCTAACATTTGATTTAAGGACACAGTTTTAAATAGACACACGTTTATTCTGCACATTTGAGCATTGAATGGTTATGGTGGGAGAATCCCAGTCACTGCTCTTATACCTTCCTTCCTATAGACGCACACAGCAATGTAGAAATGACAGAAAAGCAATATGCTAGGACCAATTGTCAAGGCAAAGCACTTCAAATATGAAGGTCTTAAAGCTGCTCTAGCGTTCACATCTATGAAACGATTTTAAAAGAAGGCCAGGGAGACAAAGCTATAAGTATAAAATACTATATATGTATAAAATATAGTAAATCAAGTACTTATATCAAGTGTGATATATATCAAGTGCGAGTATAAAATAATCAAGTGTGGCTGAGAGGATAATCAGTCTGTAAAGTATAACTGATATAAGAAGTCGGGATGCCGGCAGGACCGCTGCGTCTGAGACACTGCCGGAACCTGAAGGAAACAGACCGGATAAACAGTTCTCTGCACCCAAATCCCGTGGGAGGGAGAGCTAAACCTTCAGAGAGGCAGACACGCCTGGGAAACCAGAAGAGACTGCACTCTGCACACACATCTCAGATGCCAGAGGAAAACACCAAACGCCATCTGGAACCCTGGTGCACTGAAGCTCCCAGAAACGACGGCGCAGATCTTCCTGGTTGCTGCCGCCGCAGAGAGCTAGTGGGCAGCACCCCGAGCGAACTTGAGCCTCGGGACCACAGGTAAGACCAACTTTTCTGCTGCAAGAGACCTGCCTGGTGAACTCAAGACACAGGCCCACAGGAACAGCTGAAGACCTGTAGAGAGGAAAAACTACACGCCCGAAAGCAGAACACTCTGTCCCCATAACAGGCTGAAAGAAAACAGGAAAACAGGTCTACAGGACTGCTGACACACAGGCTGATAGGGCAGTCTAGCCACTGTCAGAAATAGCAGAACAAAGTAACACTAGAGATAATCTCATGGCGAGAGGCAAGCGCAGGAAACCAAGCAACAGAAACCAAGACTACATGGCACCATCGGAGCCCAATTCTCCCATCAAAACAAACATGGAATATCCAAACACACCAGAAAAGCAAGATCTAGTTTCAAAATCATATTTGATCATGATGCTGGAGGACTTCAAGAAAGACGTGAAGAACTCCCTTAGAGAAACACAGGAAAACATTAATAAACAAGTAGAAGCCTACAGAGAAGAATCGCAAAAATGCCTGAAAGAATTCGAGGAAAACATAAATAAACAAGTAGAAGCCCATAGAGAGGAGACACAAAAATCCCTGAAAGAATTCCAGGAAAACACAATCAAACAGTTGAAGGAATTAAAAATGGAAATAGAAGCAATCAAGAAAGAACACATGGAAACAACCCTGGATATAGAAAACCAAAAGAAGAGACAAGGAGCTGTAGATACAAGCTTCACCAACAGAATACAAGAGATGGAAGAGAGAATCTCAGGAGCAGAAGATTCCATAGAAATCATTGACTCAACTGTCAAAGATAATGTAAAACGGAAAAAGCTACTGGTCCAAAACATACAGGAAATCCAGGACTCAATGAGAAGATCAAACCTAAGGATAATAGGTATAGCAGAGAGTGAAGACTCCCAGCTCAAAGGACCAGTAAATATCTTCAACAAAATCATAGAAGAAAACTTCCCTAACCTAAAAGAAGAGATACCCATAGGCATACAAGAAGCCTACAGAACTCCAAATAGATTGGACCAGAAAAGAAACAGCTCCCGTCACATAATAGTCAAAACACCAAACGCACAAAATAAAGAAAGAATATTAAAAGCAGTAAGGGAAAAAGGTCAAGTAACATATAAAGGCAGACCTATCAGAATCACACCAGACTTTTCGCCAGAAACTATGAAGGCCAGAAGATCCTGGACTGATGTCATACAGACCCTAAGAGAACACAAATGCCAGCCCAGGTTACTGTATCCTGCAAAACTCTCAATTAACATAGATGGAGAAACCAAGATATTCCATGACAAAACCAAATTTACACAATATCTTTCTACAAATCCAGCACTACAAAGGATAATAAATGGTAAAGCCCAACATAAGGAGGCAAGCTATACCCTAGAAGAAGCAAGAAACTAATCGTCTTGGCAACAAAACAAAGAGAAGAAGAGCACACAAACATAACCTCACATCCAAATATGAATATAACAGGAAGCAATAATCACTATTCCTTAATATCTCTCAACATCAATGGCCTCAACTCCCCAATAAAAAGACATAGGTTAACAAACTGGATACGCAACGAGGACCCTGCATTCTGCTGCCTACAGGAAACACACCTCAGAGACAAAGACAGACACTACCTCAGAGTGAAAGGCTGGAAAACAACTTTCTAAGCAAATGGTTGGAAGAAGCAAGCTGGAGTAGCCATTCTAATATCAAATAAAATCAATTTTCAACTAAAAGTCATCAAAAAAGATAAGGAAGGACACTTCATATTCATCAAAGGAAAAATCCACCAAGATGAACTCTCAATCCTAAATATCTATGCCCCAAATACAAGGGCAGCTACATACGTAAAAGAAACCTTACTAAAGCTCAAAACACACATTGCACCTCACACAATAATAGTGGGAGATTTCAACACCCCACTCTCATCAATGGACAGATCATGGAAACAGAAATTAAACAGAGACGTAGACAGACTAAGAGAAGTCATGAGCCAAATGGACTTAACAGATATTTATAGAACATTCTATCCTAAAGCAAAAGGATATACCTTCTTCTCAGCTCCTCATGGTACTTTCTCCAAAATTGACCATATAATTGGTCAAAAAATGGCCCTCAACAGGTACAGAAAGATAGAAATAATCCCATGCGTGCTATCGGACCACCACGGCCTAAAACTGGTCTTCAATAACAATAAGGGAAGAATGCCCACATATACATGGAAATTGAACAATACTCTACTCAATGATAACCTGGTCAAGGAAGAAATAAAGAAAGAAATTAAAGACTTTTTAGAATTTAATGAAAATGAAGGTACAACATACCCAAACTTATGGGACACAATGAAAGCTGTGCTAAGAGGAAAACTCATAGCGCTGAGTGCCTGCAGAAAGAAACAGGAAAGAGCATATGTCAGCAGCTTGACAGCACACCTAAAAGCTCTAGAACAAAAAGAAGCAAATACACCCAGGAGGAGTAGAAGGCAGGAAATAATCAAACTCAGAGCTGAAATCAACCAGGTAGAAACAAAAAGGACCATAGAAAGAATCAACAGAACCAAAAGTTGGTTCTTTGAGAAAATCAACAAGATAGATAAACCCTTAGCCAGACTAACAAGAGGACACAGAGAGTGTGTCCAAATTAACAAAATCAGAAATGAAAAGGGAGACATAACTACAGATTCAGAGGAAATTCAAAAAATCATCAGATCTTACTATAAAAGCCTATATCCAACAAAACTTGAAAATCTGCAGGAAATGGACAATTTCCTAGACAGATACCAGGTACCGAAGTTAAATGAGGAACAGATAAACCATTTAAACAACCCCATAACTCCTAAGGAAATAGAAGCAGTCATTAAAGGTCTCCCAACCAAAAAGAGCCCAGGTCCAGACGGGTTTAGTGCAGAATTCTATCAGACCTTCATAGAAGACCTCATACCAATATTATCCAAACTATTCCACAAAATTGAAACAGATGGAGCACTACCGAATTCCTTCTATGAAGCCACAATTACTCTTATACCTAAACCACACAAAGACACAACAAAGAAAGAGAACTTCAGACCAATTTCCCTTATGAATATCGACGCAAAAATACTCAATAAAATTCTGGCAAACCGAATCCAAGAGCACATCAAAACAATCATCCACCATGATCAAGTAGGCTTCATCCCAGGCATGCAGGGATGGTTTAATATACGGAAAACCATCAACGTGATCCATTATATAAACAAACTGAAAGAACAAAACCACATGATCATTTCATTAGATGCTGAGAAAGCATTTGACAAAATTCAACACCCCTTCATGATAAAAGTCCTGGAAAGAATAGGAATTCAAGGCCCATACCTAAACATAGTAAAAGCCATATACAGCAAACCAGTTGCTAACATTAAACTAAATGGAGAGAAACTTGAAGCAATCCCACTAAAATCAGGGACTAGACAAGGCTGCCCACTCTCTCCCTACTTATTCAATATAGTTCTTGAAGTTCTAGCCAGAGCAATCAGACAACAAAAGGAGGTCAAGGGGATACAGATCGGAAAAGAAGAAGTCAAAATATCACTATTTGCAGATGATATGATAGTATATTTACGTGATCCCAAAAGTTCCACCAGAGAACTACTAAAGCTGATAAACAACTTCAGCAAAGTGGCTGGGTATAAAATTAACTCAAATAAATCAGTAGCCTTCCTCTACACAAAAGAGAAACAAGCCGAGAAAGAAATTAGGGAAACGACACCCTTCATAATAGACCCAAATAATATAAAGTACCTCGGTGTGACTTTAACCAAGCAAGTAAAAGATCTGTACAATAAGAACTTCAAGACACTGAAGAAAGAAATTGAAGAACACCTCAGAAGATGGAAAGATCTCCCATGCTCATGGATTGGCAGGATTAATATAGTAAAAATGGCCATTTTACCAAAAGCGATCTACAGATTCAATGCAATCCCCATCAAAATACCAATCCAATTCTTCAAAGAGTTAGACAGAACAATTTGCAAATTCATCTGGAATAACAAAAAACCCAGGATAGCTAAAACTATCCTCAACAATAAAAGGATTTCAGGGGGAATCACTATCCCTGAACTCAAGCAGTATTACAGAGCAATAGTGATAAAAACTGCCTGGTATTGGTACAGAGACAGACAGATAGACCAATGGAATAGAATTGAAGACCCAGAAATGAACCCACACACCTATGGTCACTTGATTTTTGACAAAGGAGCCAAAACCATCCAATGGAAAAAAGATAGCATTTTCAGCAAATGGTGCTGGTTCAACTGGAGGTCAATATGTAGAAGAATGCAGATCGATCCATGCTTATCACCCTGTACAAAGCTTAAGTCCAAGTGGATCAAGGACCTCCACATCAAACCAGACACACTCAAACTAATAGAAGAAAAACTAGAAGCATCTGGAACACATGGGCACTGGAAAAAATTTCCTAAACAAAACACCAATGGCTTATGCTCTAAGATCAAGAATCGACAAGTGGGATCTCATAAAACTGCAAAGCTTCTGTAAGGCAAAGGACACTGTGGTTAGGACAAAACGGCAACCAACAGATTGGGAAAAGATCTTTACCAATCCTACAACAGATAGAGGCCTTATATCCAAAATATACAAAGAACTCAAGAAGTTAGACCGCAGGGAGACAAATAACCCTATTAAAAAATGGGGTTCAGAGCTAAACAAACAATTCACAGCTGAGGAATGCCGAATGGCTGAGAAACACCTAAAGAAATGTTCAACATCTTTAGTCATAAGGGAAATGCAAATCAAAACAACCCTGAGATTTCACCTCACACCAGTGAGAATGGCTAAGATCAAAAACTCAGGTGACAGCAGATGCTGGCGAGGATGCAGAGAAAGAGGAACACTCCTCCATTGTTGGTGGGATTGCAGACTGGTACAACCATTCTGGAAATCAGTCTGGAGGTTCCTCAGAAAATTGGACATTGAACTGCCTGAGGATCCAGCTATACCTCTCTTGGGCATCTACCCAAAAGTTGCCCCAACATATCAAAAAGACACGTGCTCCACTATGTTCATCGCAGCCTTATTTATAATAGCCAGAAGCTGGAAAGAACCCAGATGCCCTTCAACAGAGGAATGGATACAGAAAATGTGGTACATCTACACAATGGAATATTACTCAGCTATCAAAAACAATGACTTTATGAAATTCGTAGGCAAATGGTTGGAACTGGAAAATATCATCCTGAGTGAGGTAACCCAATCACAGAAAGACATACATGGTATGCACTCATTGATAAGTGGCTATTAGCCCAAATGCTTGAATTACCCTAGATGCCTAGAACACATGAAACTCAAGACGGATGATCAAAATGTGAATGTTTCACGCCTTCTTTAAAAGGGGAACAAGAATACCCTTGGCAGGGAAGAGAGAGGCAAAGATTAAAACAGAGACTGAAGTAACACCCATTCAGAGCCTGCCCCACATGTGGCCCATACATATACAGCCACCCAATTAGACAAGATGGATGAAGCAAAGAAGTGCAGACCGACAGGAGCCGGATGTAGATTGCTCCTGAGAGACACAGCCAGAATACAGCAAATACAGAGGCGAATGCCAGCAGCAAACCACTGAACTGAGAATAGAACCCCCGTTGAAGGAATCAGAGAAAGAACTGGAAGAGCTTGAAGGGGCTCGAGACCCCATATGTACAACAATGCCAAGCAACCAGAGCTTCCAGGGACTAAGCCACTACCTAAAGACTATACATGGACTGACCCTGGACTCTGACCTCATAGGTAGCAATGAATATCCTAGTAAGAGCACCAGTGGAAGGGGAAGCCCTGGGTCCTGCTAAGACTGAACCCCCAGTGAACTAGACTGTTGGGGGGAGGGCGGCAATGGGGGGAGGGTTGGGAGGGGAACACCCATAAGGAAGGGGAGGGGGGAGGGGGATGTTTGCCCGGAAACCGGGAAAGGGAATAACACTCGAAATGTATATAAGAAATACTCAAGTTAATTAAAAAAAAAAAAAAGAAGAAGAAGTCGGGATGCAATGGTGTATAGGAAACTACCAACAACCTTAGAACACGGCTACTCATATCATACATGATACATTGTCAACCACTTCCCTGTATATCGTCATATTTGATTCATATCCAGTGACACACACATAATGTAACCCACATCTTAGAGATCAGGAAACCCAACCCCATATAATTAAAGGACTGACTCCAAGTCCTCAACTTGACCTTTAATCTGCTGACTCAAAATTCGTCCCTGCCCCGGACTCAAGATGAAATGGTGTGACTGCAATCTCCAACATAAATTGTCACTAGGAACAGTGCACAGCAAAGCTATATAACGCAGTGTCACTACCTTCATAACACATGATCCTCAATACTGCATTTTTTTCTGTTGTGCTGTAGGCACAGTTACCTTTTTTCTAATTTATTTTACATTAATATTCTATTCCAGATGCTTTTTTTGTCTCTTTCAAAGGAATAGCATGTATGACTTACAAAGTGCTAGTAATTGTGTCTTCTATAAAATCATATTTTATAAACTTTCCTGAATTCTATCAGCTACATACAAAGTACCTGGGTAACTGTATAAAACCCTGATTATGACTGTGCTCTTGGCCCTTGCATTGGAAAGATAAGCACACTTGTTTCTATGTCTTCACCTGACACACCCAGTATTTTCTCTCTCACAAAAACAATATGGAAATGCATCCTCCATGTACCCTGAAAGGGATTATACATTAAAAGAAACCATTACTTGTTTGGGGAAAGAACCATGACTCTTCTCTATTCATTGTCAGCTCTGTTCTCCAAATCCTAACTTGAACTTCAGTAATGGATTCCCTTGTGCTGCTTACACTGAGCTCTTCACTGTTAACTGTATCCTCAACTCCCTAGCCTCCCAGACGCTCATGGTTTGACTTCAGAGAAGGCCAACTGCAGTCAACACCATGTTTCCAGGGACTAGGGCTCAGATGTCTACTTTAGGGCGGATGCAAGCTTCTCAACTCTGCCGTTCACATAGTGTCGGTGCATACTTGTTTGCTCACCACCTTTTCCATGATTCTCAGAAGTCCCATTTAACACTTGGGTCTCAGTTAGGGTTTCTATTGCTGTGACGAAACCCAAAAGCAAGTTGGAGACGAAAGGATTTATTGGGCTTACACTTTCACATTACTTTCCTAGCTTGCTCAGCCTGCTTTCTTATAGAACCTAGGACCACCAGCCCAGCTTGAGCCCAACCACAATAGGTTAGGCTATCCTCCACTGATCACTAATTGAGAAAATGACTGACAGCTGGCTTTTATGGAGGCATTTCCTCAACTAAGGCTCCCTTCTTTCTAACAACTTGTGTCAGATCTTATGACACAGATCAATCTTGTGTCAAGTCAACACGAAACCAGCCAGTACCTTCAGCTACACTATTTTTGAAAAATCTATGTAAAAGAAACAGTTCAGCACATGCTTTTTCTTTTGGCTCTTTTTTTTTTTTTTTTTTTTTTCGGAGCTGGGGACCGAACCCAGGGCCTTGCGCTTCCTAGGTAAGCGCTCTACCACTGAGCTAAATCCCCAGCCCCAGCACATGCTTTTTCTGCTTCTTCAAAGGAGTAGTCTGTTTTTGGATTCTTGCTTTGTGTGTGTGTGTGTGTGTGTGTGTGTGTGTGTGTGTGTGTGTGTGTGTGTGTGGTGTAAGCTGGTTTACTTGCACCTGTGTACACATGCATGTAGAAAGCCGGAGAACAACCTTATTGTTGTTCCTTAGTTCTATCTTGTTTCCTGGCCCAAAACAGCAAATAACTCAACGGATAGGCTAGAATAGGTAGCCTGCAAGTTTCAGGGAGTCCATCCAGAGTTAGGATTGCAAGTGAACACTACCATGCATAGATTTTTAATAATACGAAATAGGTTTTAGAGATCAAATTCGGGTTCTCATGCTAGCAAGGCATGCTAGCACTAACCAAGTAAGCCTTAGTTTTTTATTTCTGAAACACTCTTTTATAAAAGTAAACAGTTAAAATTCAGTTTCGATAATTGCTCCTTTCAGAGTAGACAGCAGACTTAACTTTCGTTTGGGAGGGAAGTACAGAAGAATAAAAAGCTAGACGAAAGGTTTTTCATTTTGCCATTAAAGGTGATTCCTTAACCGCTGTGTACTGATGGGTTGTTGATCATGTTGCACGTACGCAAACATAGTGTGTCTCGTGGAGGATACTTGTGGTTGAGAGCCAAGAGCTCACAATTCCAGTTTCCTTTCAGTTGAAGAAAATAAGACACAGAAGACTCTTGTTGCCTTTGTAATCTGCTGTCTGAGATGTCTGTGTGTGTGTGTGTGTGTGTGTGTGTATGTGTGTGTCTGTGTGTCTGTGTGTCTGTGTTTCTGTGTGTGTGTGTGTGTCTGTGTGTGTGTCTGTGTGTCTGTGTGTCTGTGTGTGTGTGTCTGTGTGTGTGTGTCTGTGTGTGTGTGTCTGTGTGTGTGTCTGTGTGTGTGTGTGTCTGTGTGTGTGTGTCTGTGTGTGTGTGTGTGTCTGTGTGTCTGTGTTTCTGTGTGTGTGTGTGTCTGTGTGTCTGTGTGTGTCTATGTGTCTGTGTGTCTGTGTGTGTGTGTCTGTGTGTGTGTGTGTCTGTGTGTGTGTCTATGTGTCTGTGTGTCTGTGTTTCTGTGTCTGTGTGTGTGTGTGTGTCTGTGTGTCTGTGTGTGTGTGTCTGTATGTCTGTGTTTCTGTGTGTGTGTGTGTCTGTGTGTCTGTGTGTCTGTGTTTCTGTGTGTGTGTGTGTGTCTGTGTGTGTGTGTCTGTGTGTCTGTGTGTCTGTGTTTCTGTGTGTGTGTGTGTCTGTGTGTGTGTCTGTGTGTCTGTGTGTCTGTGTTTCTGTGTGTGTGTGTGTCTGTGTGTGTGTGTGTGTCTGTGTGTCTGTGTTTCTGTGTGTGTGTGTGTGTGTGAGAGAGAGAGAGAGAGAGAGAGAGAGAGAGAGAGAGAGATGAATTTATTTAATTGCTTGCATGAATGTGGGGAGGAGGTCAACTAGATCAGAAGTAACCAATGAATATACCAAGGAGGAAAATGACACGCATTCCCCTAATCACCATTGACTGACCCTCAGAGAGGGGTGAGCTCTCATGATCCCTTACCCCTTCCATGATGGAAAGCTGAGGGGCTAAACATGTGTGAATCTGATATGGATAACCACAGCTTTTTAATCTCCTGTTTTGCTCTGCAGAAATAGTGGGATAATGCTCTAACGATAAAAATCTAAAATTAAGTAAATGGTCTTATTCAGGGTTGGTAGAGCGCTTGCCTAGGAAGCGCAAGGCCCTGGGTTCGGTCCCCAGCTCCGAAAAAAAGAACCAAAAAAAAAAAATAATAATAATAATAAAAAAATAAAAAGCATACAGTCACAAAGATCTTATGTTAAACATTAGTATAGTTTGTCATTTTCTTGTTCTGTCCCTCTCACCTTCTCTTGCAGGAAATGGGAAAAAACACTGAAACTCTTTAGACAAGTGTCTATATTGAGTGTCCCCAAGGAGCTCTATGCAGCTTCAGAGTTAGGGGTTCACACAGTGCCTCATATACTTGTCTTTGCCTAGAAATGGCATCTGGTTTCTCAGAATCCAGCTGGGTGACTTCAAAGTCCTGCCACTGACTAACACCTCCAGTTCAGTGGTAGGCACCCACAAACACTAAGGATTCACTCTTTCTGCTAAGAACCACAGTTATCTCGCAGAACAGCATCACTTATGAGATTCCTTAACAGTATCACCCCAGCCTAAAACAAGGAAAAGACAGGTATTTTGAGAAAGCAACAGCTTTGCAGAATGAAAGTCATGTACTTAGTTCCAACAGCCTGTTGTGACTGTCCTCTAAATCAAGTAACTGCCCTCTCGCAAAATAGCATTCCTGCCAGATAAGTGACTGTTGATGGAGGAGTGTGAAAGGTCTCAAGACCCTCCCTGAAATACCCATCCGCTTTCTACTACCTGTTTGCTGTCTTTAGCACTGCCTTAATTGGATATGGCCTAAGAAAGACTAGACGAGGTTGGAGGTAGGCTCCATCTAGGCAGCTATGAGGAAGCCCTTGTCCTTGTTGGATTAAGAATGTTCAGATACAACCTGTTAGAGAGAAGGACACATACCCTGGGAAGTAACCCTCCACCTATACTGTGTAAGGAAGCGCAATAGACTCATTGGCTCCCCAGAGTCAATTTGGATGGAATCATGCCTATTTGTCATTGGACCCTTAGAAGAAGGGGTAGATATTGTTTACATCTAATGCTAGCAGCACAGCCTCTTCCTCAGCACGAACAAATCAGGGAGAGACTTTTGTCTCCAACTTATCTCTAGAGAATCAACAAGGACCAAGGCTGTGCTCCTGAGAGGGTCTCACACCCAATGGACTTATGTGAAGAGTTCCTACTTTTCCATCAGCTTTCCTGGGGTGAACTTCATAGTCACCAATGTTCTCAGCACCCTTTGTAAAGGAATGGTGTCACTCCATTTACTCTCTATGATATGGAGGGAGGTGGATGCTGTAGAAGCTATTTCCCCAAGTCTTAGAACTGCCTATAGGCCCCAAAGTGTCTGTTTCTAGAATATACACCACTTCTGTTGTGCTAGCAACATGTCTTAGACATGTTATTTATTAGGCACTCAGTTGGGGACTATACTTGATAAAATGAAAATTTTAAACCAAACTAGATGTATTATTTGAAGAAATCTTTTTGTGAATGTCATGTTGTTTGTATAGGACGATGTCCCAAGACTAAAACTCATATAGTCTCACCCTGACTGCAGGGTTCAAATTACTCAACGTCAAAACCTCTAGAGGTTAGAAAGGTGAGGCAGAAATGCTTCGTTCCTAGAACTGAAGATCAGATTTTCCATTGTTCTCCAGAGGATGCCTTTGGAAAAAGTCATTTGCTAATGAAGGCACAGCCCATGTCACATTAGCAAAAAATAATTCAAAATCAAATCTGTTGACCTGGATGTTTAATATTCTAGTTAAAACTCCAGAAACTATTCCATGAATAGAAAGCTGTTGGATTAACCTTTCTTCACCTGGTAAGAACTTATATCTTTGTATTTTCACTTGTTAATTCTGTACCAGTAGAGAGCTAAATGCTGGCGGGATATTACTATTGTCATTTCTGTGGCCCATCACCCACCTTATTTTTGTAAATACTTGTCCTTTCACACATGCTCAGATACTTGAAGGTCAGACAGACATCTATGCCTAGAGGCAATCTAGAATTGTGTGAGAGATTGGTTTTGAAAAAGAGCTGACAGCCAATTGCTGGGCCAGTAAATGGAGGGTGGAGTTTGCAGGCAGAGGGAATGACACAGTGGGGAGGGGAGGGGCAGAAGTGGAGGATTCAGAAAGCTGACATGATGGGGACCAGGCCTGGCTGCGACAGAGCAGATAAGTACAGAGGTAACCATGTGTTGGTTTGTAGACTGTGTTGGTGTTCTGTCTAAGCTCCACCCCCACAGCTACCTGCCAACAGCCAGGTATGCTCCACCCCACAGTTGCCTGGCAACAGCCAGCTGTGCCTGACACTATAAAAGGGGCTGCTTGCCCCCTTCTCATTCTCTTTGTTCTTCTTTTCCCTGCTCTCCTGCCCTCTTCTCTGTCCCTTCTCTCCCCATCCCCCAACCCCTTCCCTCCACATGTTCATGACCAGCCTCCTTTACTTACAGACCCCCTTCTACTCTTCTCTCATTAAACCTCTCCACGTGGAGCCATGTTGGTTTGGTGTGCTTTGTCCGGGCGCAGGCCGAGATTTAAACCCCAATGGACCGGAATGCTCAGATTAAGATCTAATGACTCCGGAGACTACCAAGCAAAAGGCCTAAGCCCTAAACTTGATTAATGGCCTCTGTGTCATTATTTATAGTACTGGTGGGTCTGCAGAAAGTCACACCATAGAAAGCTGTGTCTCTCTACATTCTTTAGACCTGAGAAGAACAGCATTTCTACAGTGACCAAGGGATAAGTTTTGGGTCAGGGATAAAGGGGTGTAGTAAAAAGGAGATAAGAACAGGTCTGCCTCTTGCCTTAAGAATAATGCATTCTGAATGCTTCACTGCTTCTTTAAAAGGGGAACAAGAATACCCTTGGGAGGGAATAGGGAGGCAAAGTTTAGAACAGAGGCAGAAGGAACGCCCATTCAGAGCCTGCTCCACATGTGGCCCATACATATACAGCCACCAAACTAGATAAGATGGATGAAGCAAAGAAGTGCTGGCCAACAGGAACCGGATGTAGATCTCTCCTGAGAGACACAGCCAGAATACAGCAAATGCATAGGGAATGCCATCATTAAACCACTGAACTGAGAACGGGACCCACATTGAAGGAATCAGAGAAAGGACTGAAAGAGCTTGAAGGGGCTTGAGACCCCATATGAACAACAATGCCAACCAACCAGAGCCTCCAGGGACTAAGTCACTACCCAAAGACTATACATGGACTCTGACCTCATAGGTAGCAATGAATAGCCTAGTAAGAGCACCAGTGGAAGGGGAAGCCCTTGGTCCTGCCAAGACTGAAACCCCCAGTGAACCTGATTGTTTGGGGGAGGATGGGGAGGGGAATACCCATATAGAAGGGGAGGGGGAGGGGTTAGGGGGATGTTGGCCCAGAAACCAGGAAAGGGAATAACAATTGAAATGTTATAAGAAATACCCAACTTAATAAAGATGGAGGAAAAAATAAAAAAGGTGGAAAATAGGAAAGAGACCCTGTTTGAGCTCCTGTCCTGACTTCCTTTGATGATGAACAGTGATGTTGAAGTGTAAGACAAATAAACCTTTTCCTCTCCAATTTAAAAAAAAAAAGAATAGTGCATTCTACGTTCATAAAAATGATATTGAGTTAGCCTTGGTCTTGTACAAGGAATTTACATTTCTTATACAAGACCTTGTACACTTCTACCTCTTGCTTGAATGTGGCAGTATTGAACTCATGGTGTCAGTGGCTTTGGCCATTGAAACTGTACAGAAACCCTACTCAGTGGCCAGAAATGGTTTGAGAAAATACCCTTAGGCCACAATCCATTAGTGATATTTGTCTCAGGTGCAGGTGTTAGATATGCAGATATGCCCTGTAGTTACAACACTGTTTAAATATCTTTCATCTCATAGAAAGCAAGCAATCCCCAGCTGACACAGAATCAGAGAAAGCTCAGAGCTTCTCATTGTAGTTTATCAGATTTGATCTTCATTTTGCTACCACAACTCAAAAAACAATCCGTTCTGGAAAAGTCTGAAATCTAAAAGGCTCTAAAGTTACACATCTCCTATGCAAAGGAAAACCTGGCTTGGACTAACATGGAGCTATTTGGAATATTTATAATATTTGATTATACCGAGCTTCCACTAAGCTTTCTAAAGAGCATCATCCAATGTATGGTACAGGAGCTTTGAAGCTTTTCCCCTTGTCATCCCCTTCCGCTGGAGAAAATGCTCTAAGATCCCATATTAATAAGTATGTAAAATGGGAAAACAAAGCAAACATTTTCAGGTAATAAATCATGAAAAGATTTATTTTAAAACAATTCTTTGGTATACATATTATTTCATATCAATGATTAAAGATGAAAGTAAAATTGTATGTGTTTCAGAGTTCAGTGCAGACATGTTCATTTATTTTGTGTATAAATAGTTCAATCTAGGCTGAATATTTGCTTCTTCAGGTTAGAGAGCTTCTTTACTGTTTCGGGGAAGAGGGTTAAAGAATTTTTTATTTTATGGTCATCAATACTGAGACTCCCACTTCCCAAAAATTTAAGTACACAAAATAGTACAAGAAGGCAGAAGTACTTTTCAGGTCATTTCAGAAATTACTCAAAATTCAGTTCAAATCCCAAGCCAAATTTACTTTCTTTTAAAAAATTTAAAGCTGAAGTCAGCAACTCAAACAACAATTTTTAAAGTCAAACATTCTAATAATATAATCCAAAGATATGCTAATTTCATACACGTTGAGGAATGACTATCAGAAACTATTGAAAGTCTTTGCTTCCTGTAGTTAAGCCACTAGGCTTCTATAAGAACAGGAAACTGCATGTACAGTAGAAGCTGAAATTCATTACATATAATGCTCTCAAATTTGAGCTAAGATTTCCAAGCATAATCCACTACAAGTCTCACAGAGTGATGGTGGTGTCGTGGCTATGGCGTGTGTTCCGAGGCACACTGAAGTCACGTGAGCCTTGCCAGAAGGTCCTTGGATTCATTAGACATTTGATTTTTGAATTAGATTTTTTTTGTTCATTGTAAGTTCAGAAATCTTGTATTATTGCCAAAATTTGCATCTCCCACATTCAGTTGTATGTGCACATTACTTGTATGAAGTCTGAGATCATCTGAATTCTGAAACACGTCTTGGCCCAGATGTTTTGATTGATGAGTGGCAGACATGTAATACTGAGGCTGGTCCTTACAGGGATGATAGGTAGAATGACCTCTAAAGGTAGCCACACTGTAATTATCAGAACCTGGCTTACATGGCAAAAAGAACTCCATAGACATTAATTACAAACAATGGTTCTATATGGAGAAATTATCCTGGACTGTCCCTTAGAACACAGGAGATGTTAAAAGCAGGAGATGCAGCAGAAGGGAAGTTAAAGAGATTTTACACAGTCTTCCTAACCCTGGAAGGGCCACATAGAAGGAGAGGGGCTAGAAGCCACCTCCAGAGCCAATTGTCCCCAACTGATATCAGCAGCTAAGTGTGCCCTGGTTGGCAGTGAGAGAACATGGCTTTCAGATAGCTCATCTGGTCAATAGTCCTAACAACTCTAGATGACCAAACAGCAGCCCATGTGGCTTGATTTCGGCCTTGCAAGACCCTAAGCACGCCACACCAGGCTTCCAGCCTATTTTAATGGGTACTATTTGAGTCCACTAAGTGTATTGCTGTTCGTTTTTACAGTAACAAAAAACAACCCCTCTTGGTATCAGTATGAGCCTGATCCAGTCCTAACTAGTCTCCTCCCTGGCTCCCCACCACCCCACCCCACCACACCCCACCACACCCCACCACACCCCACCACCACATACATGTTCTGTGCCTCACGTCATTCAGAATCTGCTACCCAGACCTCTCCCTTACTTAACTGCCTTTCTAGCATGTCCACCCCTTTTCCTGATTGTCCTACACAAACCCAAACCAATGTGCCATTCCCCTTCTGATACTTGATTAGACCTTGCTTTTTGGCTTCTGGCTGCTTCCCTTTTTACCCATAGAATTAAAACTCTGCAAGGAGGAAGATATTGTTTTATTGATCCCATGTAGAACTGCTAATGCCCACCATTCCGTGTGCTGACCCATGGAAAAATGTTCAGGGAAGGAGTAAGTCAAGCAAACAGTTTAACAGTACAAGCATGGAGACTGGCCAGGCTTCCGGTGTTTCCACAGAAATAACCCCTCTTAGTCACTCCAAGTTGCAGTTTTCAAAGTGTTTCTAAATACATGACCTCATGTGATTTGTACCTGAAACCCATGCGATAAACAGCGTAGGCATTTGAGCATATAAAGAATGGTGTTTGATGCGACATTTTCATGTATCATTTAACCTTTTATTCTCCAGTTTACTACTCTCTCCTGCCCCCTCTGTCACCTCTTGCTGACCCCTTTCTCCTTCTGCTTTCAAACACACATATTCCATTACTCCCCCCTTTTATAAATGAAAAACCTAGGGCCCCAAAAGTTTGAGATATTTCCCAGACAGTCCAGACAGTCCAAGGAACAAACTCTACCTAGTGTCCTTAACATCCTTCAAGTAGGACAACCAGATTTCTCTAATAAGCCACACAAAGCACACAGGGAGTAAGAAGCAAAATGTTAGAGCTTGGCCATAGATAATACCTGCGTGATTAAGTTTCAAAGGAATGGGATCGAGAATGATTGAGCAGGACAATTGACATCCTGTCCTGGCCTTGGTGCTTGATCAAGGGCACAAACATCTGCAAACACACACACACAAACACACACACGCACACACACACATCATGAACATACAACACACAACACACGTGTGCATAGATCATAAATAAAAACACATGTGCACAGATCATGAGCATACAACACACATGTGCATAGATCATGAATAGATAACATGCAACACACAGGTGCATAGATCACCAGCATATAACACGTGCAATGTATTTGAAAATCTTTTTCTTCATAATAAATTTTAGGCTTGGTAAGACCACAAATTTAAAGAGAATATTCTTTGGTACCAAGGTTAGAATAAAGTGCAGCTACAACTTGAAAATCTTTGTTTAAAAACTGATTTCACTTTAGAAACATCAGATGGCTCTCCCCACTCTAGCACCAGAGTTCTCATCTAAAGGAAAAGGTCTGGGGGAAGGTGACAAATATTTTTGTCATATCTAAAAAGCAAACATTTTAAACATGTTGAAGTTGTGATGAGAGTTGGGACTGAGGTAGATACACAAAATTGATTGTTGATTGTGATTGGAGGCGTGTCTTGCCATCTCGTTCTTCCTTTTAGAAGAGAAATACTTGTAGTTGTCTCATTTGTATTTCAGAAGAAATTATGAAATGAATGGGAAATGAAATGTGAGCACGAGAAAAATTCCAAGACAAACTGGTGTGTGCATGTAAAAGATCGGCTTCTACCCCACCTATCACCGTGGGCAGTATGGGAAGTCCCTGTGTTCAAACCACAGCCCCTCTTCCAGGAGTCCCTGGTGATGCTGATAGCTACAAACTCCCTGGACATGATGTTTGGAGGCTTGGCTATGCTATCTGTTCCTGTACTCACGCTAACTCAAGACTGACCAATTTGTTTTAAAGCTGTTCAGAACTCACTGATAATTTCTCATTATTTCTGAAAAATAGAGTAAAATATGGATCCTCCACTTTTCTATCCACCCTTGTCCACTTCCAGAGTAATCAATCAGACACTAACATTTTCCCTTCTGTTTGACTCCCCCAAAGCTTTTTCCCATGTTGCCCTTGACTGGAACTATGGCTGCAAGAGTCCTTGGTACATCATCTCATATGCAAGGCCTCATAAGGCCACTCAGAAAGCCCAGGCCCAAGTCCTAATGTAATAGGGGTGCAGGGAAATCTGTCATTCCTCTCAGAACACTTACCATTCAAAATTAAATATTAGGTAAAGTCTCTCCCCACATCCCCAATCAGAAAAAGAACCCTTGAACCCTTGACAATGGTTGCTCTGATTAAAAGTTTGTTATCTCAGTGCATTCGTTTTTAAATAAATTTATAATTAAATCAGGCTTGGGATACCATCCTTGCTTTCTGTAAATTAACACTATTACTGGGAAAGAGGAGAAGAGGGAATGAACCAGCCGTCTGGCAGATGTTAGGGATGGGCCAGGTGCATTTGTATTTATGGTCTCCTTTACACATCAAAAAAGTATGCTAGATTGTATTAGCCTCTCTTTGTGGCCACACCAAATCATGGAGGTCTCATTAGCTAACACAGTAGTAACCTAGGCAGGTTTATAAGCAAAATATAAATAAGCCATTAAGTAGATCCTACACATTACAGACAGGAGTCTGCCATTCTCCCTGGGCATCCACTGTTAGAGGAAACTTCGGCAAACATCACAGGAAATTTGGCAGGACTCCCTATCCCCCAACATGGGAAAAGAACAAGATGTATGTGTATGCATGTGTGCATGTGTGT
Organism: Rattus norvegicus; assembly: GCF_021556685.1. Lineage (NCBI taxonomy): Eukaryota > Metazoa > Chordata > Mammalia > Rodentia > Muridae > Rattus > Rattus norvegicus. Next base: position 27,486,492 of record NC_141549.1, read on the forward strand.
GCATATGGGTGTGTGGCATGTGTGGCATGTGTGGCATGTGTATGTACATGTGTGTGCATGTGTGTGTGCATGTGTGTGTGCATGTGTGGCATGTGTATGTACATGTGTGTGCATGTGTGTGTGTGTGTGCACGCGTGCATGTAACTTTCACCAACATCCATAGTTTTTTGAACCTAAATGTTCCTTTCTCCCCTCCTTGATCTCTTTGCATTTGAAACTTTAACAGACATCAAAGGAATGAGACCATGCCACTGAATGCTTATGATATATTTGAACAAGGTTTATTATGGTAGATGTTCAGTTTCTGATTTAATCTTTTAGCCTAGTATTGCACAGAGACGAACATGCCAACCTGGTGGTCCTTGAGGTGTTTGTTGTTGCTACTGTTTTTATTTTATGGCCTTAGAAACAGAGTAGCTTGGAGGGAGTTCAATGTAAAGTATGTTGAGTGCACACTGAGTATGAGACAGCTTGGGCAGCCTCACTGAGAAGATGGGAACTCCTCAGAGCTCATGCTAGGATCCAAATCAAATTTTCAAACTTTGAACTAAATTCTACGTCTTATATTTGTTGAGTTTCACTGTTATCAAAATAAGGACACCGTCATTAGTAAGAATCAACAGGTAAGGGGTTGGAGAGACAGTTCTGAAGTTAAGAGCATTGGGCTGTTCTTCTAGAGGACCTGAGTTTGGCCCAGGCACCTGCATAGCAGATCCCAACTGTGTGATCCCTCTTCAGGCTTCCTCAGACAATATACACACATGAAGCACACACATACACATACAAATTCTCATACACATCTAATAAAAACAAATAAATACATATTTTAAAAAAGCAATTAAGGAATGACTTAGGGATCATGAAGACCTAGGAGTGAACCAGATCTCCATTCAGCAGGTTGCTTAACCAGGCCTCCCTCAGCCTCCTCACTTGTATGATAAACAAAGATAGAAGTTTAAGAGAGGCTCAGTCGGTAAAATATGTGCTTTGCAAACGTGAAGATTTCAACTCAGTTCTCAGAACCCATGTAGACATGTTAGGTGTTTGTATGCTTGCAATCCCAGTACTCCAGAGGCAGAAACATCTGACTTATTGGCCAGCAGCCTTATCTGACTGGTAAACTTCAAGCCAGTGAGAGACCCTATGTTAAATGAGGTAGATGGCTTGCCTCGCAATGACAGTTAAGATTGTCTTCTGACCTCCACATCCAGGCACACAATACTAGTACGTAGTTACAGTGGTATGTAAAAATAAGTAAAATGTGCAAAGATAACCAGTAGCTAATGCACAGTATTCTGAGTATTAATGGAGATATTTGCCACATAATAACCCTTGAGTCATACTAATTATTAGAATATTATCAGATGCAGAAAGTAGGCTTGATAGAGATAATGGTATCCCCATGGACCTCAAAGCAAGCTTAAAGCAGCAGTCCCAATCCCATACAACCATGTGGACTTGAATGTAAGTCAAACAACAACAAACCCTCTGTTAATTCAGTGTAATTAAATTTCTGGCAGAATATAGTACTTCATAATAGAGTTTTTTGTTCTTCCAACTATAATCCAAGAAGCAAATTATATTTGAGCTTTCTAAAGCACCTGGGCCATAAAAGAATTCACATCAATTCTTAGCACAAAATTCTGTTTTCTGGAGAAAGCAGCTATTCCTGTATCGTGTGCAGAATCCATGAAGCCCAAAGGATACACATGGTTAGAGCCCATACATTAAAAAAGAAAGAAAGAAAGACTCAACAGAATATAATCTAACTCAGGAATGGGCTGAGTCCTGTCCTCCATCTACCTGTGAGTAAAGTTTTGCTGGACACATAGCCATACGTGGGCATTTGTGTGAAGTTATGACAAAGATAATATGGCTCACAAAACCTACCTTATTTACTAGGTAACTTTTACTGAAAAAATGTTTATAGTCTGCTATTATAGAAATGGGAAAAGAACCTCAAGACATATTAAAATGTCAAACATTTCATTTTAGCACCAGCCTATGGGGAAAAAGGTGATACTTAACCTTACTCATGAAGTACAAGGTTAAAAAAAAAAAAAAAGCCCCTCCCCCTGTTCCAATATAAGGTGAATGGCAGGACCTTAAGGGTTGGGGGTATTTGAGCTTCCAATGCATGGCTCCATTTGTGTAAGCACTCCTTGCCTTCCCCTCCCTGCCTATGGGATTCTGCCCATTCTGGGTATGTAAGACTCACTTGGGCTTTGTCGTCCTTCTTGGTTGGTATTGCTCTGGGTCCTTGATCTGTTGCCTCTTCTGCAGCTGCTTTCCTAGTGACATTCTGAGGCTCTGTCTTTTTCACTGCTTGCAGATCACAGTTCAGTGACTTTACTTTTAAGCTATTGGTGAACTGTAGAGACTGAGCTTTCCTGCAGAGAAACAAAGGAGAAATGATCAAAGACATTATTCAACTGGGACAGGCTTTCCAAAGCAGATGTCTACACTCAAACCATGTAAAAACCAGCAGCTGCTTGCTTATTATAATGCTTATTATCTGATAGATCTTCGACTAGAACTTTAAAAACATTAACTAAATCCTCCCAACAACCTGCTAAGGAAAGCATTGTTATCCTTGCTTTACAAGAAAAGGCTCAAAAGAGTACTACAATTTATCCAAGACCACATAACGGTATTGTCAGGATTTGAATCTAGGACTACCTAACTCCTGACTTAGCTGGACTGCCAGTACATACTGCCTTCCTCCAACCATTTGAAGATCATCCCCTGCCTCACTGTATGCTCATTTATAGTTTAACATTGTGATCACTGGAGTAAGACACTATCAGTCGTTGGGTACTGAAGGTAGGGTGACATAACTGTCCCAGTTTTAGCTCACCAGCTCAGAGGAGGGCTGCCTAGAACTCAAGGAGGATGCCCAGAAGAGGTGAACATCACCTGTCTCAGTGTTCCAAGTCACCTATGTGTCCAATTGATTATATCAATTTCCCACTAAAATCTCACTGCCCCGGAAGAGGTTCAGATTACTACACCTAGGTTTCAGAGCACCTTAGATGGCCTCCCCATCTCCCAGGGTTCACCAGGTACACCTCAAGCACTCAGAAAGGTTCATCACTCTCCCACCGAGCTGTTTAAAACCAAGTTAAAGAATCCTGATTATACCCTCTACTTGAAGCTTCTCCCCTAACCTCCTAGATCTGAATACCCAACTCATCCTTCAAGGCTCAACTCAGATCTCACCTCTTCTATGCATCAGAATGATGCCCTTCTGTCTGGAACGGGGGCGATTCTGTTTACCCCTTAACTGTTTTTGCATACTGTCTGAGTCCTCCCAGCACACCCTGCATGGCTTGCCTCATTTCCTTCCTAGGCTGGAATTCATGATTCTCTTTGCATCCTGGTGGCTAGCATAGGAAAAGCACCTGCAGAGCTTGGGCAGCTGGTTCAGTTCTCACAAACACACCTGACACTTGGCTGGCTGCACCCTGTGCTGTTCTGGGAAGATGCTAATAAAGCAGTGGTGGAAGTGAAAAGGTGGCATAAACCCTTTGTCTCCATTTAAGGACCAGTTCTGATTTAGAAAAGAAAGCCATAGGCACCAACTCCAGGAACAGACCAAAGCATCCAGAACAAGATCATAAAACTCCCTCCTGAAGAACAGCCTGGGGATAATCACAAAAGTGGGGAAATAGCTTCTGTCAGAATGGGTCATCTGTGCTGCATAGCCCTGTCTCACCTTATGGTTAAGCATTCGTGACATAGGAATGCTGGCCACTGACTACCTGTGACCCCCTTAGCACCTACTAATGAAATTTTAGATTACCTAATCCTTCTAGAGAGTTCCCCTGGTTCCCCATAAGAAGGCCTATTTGCCTTTGTCTAGGGTTACCATTTCAAAAAGAAATGGTAGCCCCCCCCCCCCCCCCCATGCTGGCTGCTTCTGTAGAACAAATACTCTTTGTTTTTGCACTCTGTCTGAGTCTGCGGTCTTCTTTCAGGGATGGTCAGACCCTTACAGATGATGGGGAGCCAGCAAGCTCTTGCAAATCAGCACTGCAATGTCTGTCAGCGCCACGAAGCAGTTGTTTGGTTGCATTGCAGGAATGAAGAGAATTACTGAAATTTTAAAAGAACTTTCTAGAAAGATCTAAAGTGATTTTTCTGCTCTTCTACCAGAAGCTGTGAGCAAGTGGTATTTTTACAGAGTCTTGTTGTTGATTGTGAAATACAACCCCCCTCCCCCAATTAAAAAAAAAAAGCTTATCAGTCTGAATACTTTGTCTCTAGCTGATGGAAAGGTTGTAGAACCTTTAGGAGGTGGTTGGTCTTGAGGTTCCTTACTCTGATCCCTCTTTCTGTTCACCTTGTGTCTGACTGTAGGTGCATTGTGACCAGATGCCTCACACTAGGGCCACCATACCTTCCCGCCATGATGGGCCATATTTTTTAACTTTGAGACAAAGAAATCAATCCATCCTTGAGTTGCTTTCATTAAATATTCCGTCACAGCAAAGCAAAGTATAACAAATACACAAGGCAGCCAGTAAGTCTCTGGCTGGAGTACAGGTCTCCTACCTGAGCTCTGCATCCTTCGCTGCTCTCAGGTGCTCCCTCTCAGCAAGGATCTCATCACACAGCACATCATAGGGTTTGTCCAGATGATGCTCGCCCATTACCCAAACCCACACCTGCTTATCAGCGCCCAGCTTCCAATGCACAGACTTGCCATTCTCTGCAAACGAAACAAAATTTGGGTTGGACAAATTATTTATGGAATATCATTTGTCCCAGTCACCTCACTATTTTCTGTCTGTGGTGGGGAACACCACAAAACGCTTCCACCCTGCTCAGGAGCAAACAGTAAATCTAGTGTCTGTGAAGATTTCTTCACGAATATAATGGGCCTGCTGTTTGCACCTGCCAGATGCTGAGAGAGAATGAAGGCATGCGTGGTGTCCATTATCCTTTAGGGAAAGAGAGTGAACATCAGGTACCACAACCTCGTAAGCCTAGATTTCCCCACAAACCAGAATTACACGTTTGCCCAAGCAGGGTCCTGAAAGACATGCATTTTAGACTGGTTTCATTCAGATCTTAGTCTTGCTACCTATCTGCTAAGTGACTTGGAAAAATTAAAATCTTTAAGACTCAATTCCCTCATCTGCAAAATGGGAGCAATATTATTATCCACTACAATGACGTCTGTGAAAAACAGGCAATGGTGAGGATGCCCTTATACCTGCCACATACTAGGAGTTCAACAGAGGTTAACTGCTGTCATCAGCCAGCCTATTATTTACTTATGGGGCCACTTGGAGATTCACACCAGCATGTGAGAAGAAAATACTGCCTGGGTAGTATGACACTGGGTGAAGCTACTTAAATAACCCTTGTTTACAATTGGTCTCCAGAGTTGTATTACATCTAGTTGCTGGCTCCAGAAATGTAGTCCAGATGGGAGCTTGGTCCCCAAGACCAGGGAAATGTCGAGTATAATTAAATGAGAGCAAGAAATACAGTCCCTAAACTAAAGGGACAGATCCAGGATCTACTCAGATCATTGTGGTCCACAGTTAGGTCTAGTCAATATCCTCAAACCAGCCACAGGTGCTGAGTGTGTGAAGGGGATGAGGCATATGCTGGTCCAAGCTGTGTTCCTTAGACATCCACACTGTGACTGCTTCCAGTCTCCTAATGCTAAGCAGAGGAAGCTTCTCAGTTCAACTGTTCACGTACTATTGGCCTATTTTAGAGCGCTGCCTCTGGTTGAATTACAGAAGCAGGCTGCCCAACTTGATCTCTGTTTTCTGCTCTTCTACAGAAAAATTAATCTGTCCCACAGTCTGTAAGCAGAACTACTGAGGGGAGGGGAAGGGCAAATTTGTACAATCTTCACCATAGGACTTTTAAAAGAATCAATTAGAAGAAACTTCTCTGATCCTGTTTTCAAGTAGAGAGACGGGTGGAAACCAGGCAGCAGGGGAGATAGAACTTGTGTGCTCTACTGTGGATAGGCCCCAGTGGAGTCCTTCCAGGTTTTACACTTTCCAGACATGACAAATGTTTAATTCTAGAAAGCGAGAATAAATAAACACTCATAAAACTGCCTCCATTGCACATTCCTGGGCCAACTGTAACATTTTTATTATACTCATCTATCAACCTTCATGTAAGTCATCTCTGCCAGTATTTCTGGACAATGGGAGAATGACACCTAGGGTAGAAAATGGTAGAATGCCCAGGGAGGCAAAGACTCAGAGCCCAGAGAGTCCTTGTTCAGCTGGGACACCACATGAATGGCCCCCAAAACAGCAGGTGGCAGGTAACATCAGCAATGACTCTGAGAAAAAGGGTCTTGCCATGGGGTGAGATGTACAAAATCTAGGACTGCAGGTGATCAGAGAGAGAGTACAGGGATTGAAAGTAGAGGGGAGACAAAGAGAGAACAAGAGGTCAGAAAACTGAAACATTGAGTTAGGGGAGTATGGTGGCATGTTAGGGGAGTATGGTGGCATTTAGGGGAATATGGTGACCATGGAGAAACACTGGCAGGCAATAAAGGAATTAGGTTCAAATGTCAGACGTAACCAGAGGCTCCCAACTGGGCTCTTAGCAGAGAGCTGTTGCCAGTGAGTGACTGCTTTCTGCCTCCACACCTCCAGGAACTCCTGAGTAGGTACAGAATGCAGACAGAAGTTGACACTGGCCAGCTAAGCTTTGAAATTGCCTTACACATATTATCATTGAAATCCCTGGCATAACACAAAGAGAAGGAAGCCTGGAAAAGAACCTTGGAGAACTATGGGTTTCATTCATAAGCAAAGGAAAAGAATCCAGAGTGTACATAAATAATATGAATGTGGAGAATTCTGAGTCCCCAGGTAACTTAGTAAGGCAGAAGATGAGTGGGAAGCCATGCAGAGGAGAGGACAGAGAAGAGTGGTGAGAAGTGATGTGGAGGGATACAGAAGCAATGTCAGGCATACAGAAGGAGACAGGTGACTCAGAATGGTGAACAGTGGCTTAGACAGCAGGTGTGTGATCCAGAGGAGTCCATCAGTGAGAGAACAGGAGCAAGCATTTCCAGAATATCAACTACACTCTAGCACTGCTCTAAGGGCCTAAGGGACAAAGAGAACAAACTACAGTACGAGCAAAAATGTATGAGAGATCTCCTTAAATTAACAACAGGGCAGGGCTTATACCTTGGCTGTTGGAAGCAGAGAAGGTAAAGATGTCAGGATGGATCAAACAAGGATGGATAGAAGGGTGGCAGAGGTAAAAAGAAAGCATTGGCGGGGGTGTGGCTCAGCTGGTAGAGCGCTCACCTATCAGACGTGAGACCCTGAGTTCAAGTTCAGGCACAACCACAGAATCAGGCATGGGGCTTCATGCCTGTACTCCCAGCACTTGGAAGGTGAAGGCAGGAAGCGCTGCAGGGCAATGGCATCCTGGTCTACTTAGGGAGATGGAGTTCAGCCTTTGTAGGACTTTGTAATGAAAAGAAGGAGGAGAAAAAGGAAAGAGAAAAGTGGAGAACAGGCACGCACAGAGCCATGTAGCCCCTAACATACATCCTTAAAAAAAGGTATAGACTTGAGAATTCTGAATGAGACCTGCAGAATATCTCTCCCAGCCTAACCCTATCCAGTCCTTCTGGATTTTTCCATCTATTTCACCTTGAAATTATTTGTACTCTTACATCTAAATCTGACACATGGAGGAAGGAATCTTTGTATAGCACTACCACATAATTATGTCTTTTGCTCGTCCAGGCCTTTAGACTACACAACCACAGGGCTCTTTATGATTGGTATCTCAGAGACTCTTCCAAAATTCTTCTAAAACCAGCTTTTCTAGAAAGGCAAGTTCATCCTCCTTGGAGACTACACCATAAAGAACTGCTAAGCAGACGCCTGTAGTTTCACCAGGTTCTTCTGAGACGTCTTTTCTCTGGACTAAAAGATTTTCCTTTCTCAGAGCTATGTGCAAACTCCCTAATGAGGCAGGGCTGTCAAATGTCCCATAAAAATGGGGCAGCAACATCTCTTTGTCAGGGAAATGGCTAGACTATTCCAGTCTCCTATCCGTGATTACAACATAACACTTCTTATGTGATGTGTCAGGCAGAACTACAAGTTTCCCGAGACAAGTCAGAGATACTTTACAGTAACCCCTTCCTGGGTCATTGGTGGATCCTTACAACATACTAATAATAACATAGAACCCTAGGCTATTCCTAACCCTACTTTACAGTGAATCCATTGGAGCATTTCCCCAAGATAATAAACTAGTTCACATTGAAAGAATTCGATACTGGTCTGTGTGACTGGCAGAAGTAAGTCAGTCAACAACTCTGAGATTTTTCTACATCCTACCACCTCAGGCCCATGTACCTATCACCACCGTGGCCTCTCTTCTAAAAGCTCTAATCCTCAAGCAGAAACCAAATGATGAACACCAGCTGCCAGTGGCCTCTGAGTCTTCCTGCTATGGCCAATGTCTCTTTTGACTGGTGAATGTCCACACCATTCTCATCTTTATGACTTCCCTAGGCCATTCCAAACCATATTTGTGAGGCTGTGGCAGCTCTGAGAAGGATGATGATGCAGCCAGTACATATTGAGAGAGGAATTCAAGATGGATCTGTGTGACTGCAAAAACCTGTGTTTAAAGACTATTTCTAATGTGTGGTCCAAACTGAAACACAGAGAGTGAAAGGAGAGCTGAGCCAATGGGGTGCTGGGGAAGCTAGTTTCCCTACATTAGGGTCAATATAGTGTTCTTTCTCATCTCATGGGGTGAGACGGCTGTATGAACTGGCCACATCTCTGTGTTCATTTTAACGAAGGCCAAAGCTGGTTTCTATAAAGTCTTCCTCAAACAATTTGTTATTTCCCTCTTTCTGTCAACAATTTCTAGTTCTGTTAAATGTGCTGGAGTTACTAGCCCCAAAGTTATTATTTAATTTAATAAAATCATGTGCATAGTTTAGAGAACAAAAAGAAAGTTGGGTAACACGCCTGATACCGCAGTCCCAGGAGGTCAGTGGTGGATAAATACGTGGGACTTTCAGTCAAAAGAGTAAACAGAGCGAATGAATGAAAAAGGAGAGTGTGCGATTTAAGGACAGTGGGAGGGACAAGAAATGCAATCATTACCTGGAAGAATTGCAGTACCAGGTAGCCCAAAGGTAGGCAAACAAGATATTAAGGCAAGAGGGTCAGTTCAACCTGCTCAAAAGGACTGAGGATTTAACTGAATTTGAATAGGAATGTTGTTTCCTATTCTGATTCATACAAATTGCATCTTTCTATTTGTTTCTTTATTTGCAAGAATAATGGGACAACATTGACCTCACCGAGTTCTCACAAGAATTAAGTGGTTTCAACACCAAGCTTAAGCCTGCCACAGTACATAACAGGCCAATGCCCTGGTAGGGTAGAGAATCTCCTTAAAACCAAAAAAGACCAAGTAGAATCTGTAAAATTTAGTGACTGTGGCTAGGTGAAGGTCAGAGAGGAGCCATAATGATTCTCAACCATTTGGCTTCAGCGACTAGGAAGAGAGCAGAGTTCCCATGGAGACAGAGTGACAGGCAGAACCAGGAGCTGGCTTGTAACCATGGAAAAGTTGGGAAGAATTTTCTTTATAGCAAGCTTGCAGGGCTCCCTGGGTGTCTGAACAGAAATTCCCATGAGGTTATGATAATCAGACCAAAGCTTGGTGAAAACTCGCTTTGCACTATGGGCTTGAGACAGCATCGTATAAAGGGGAAAGTACTCAGCTGTTTGTCCAGCAAACATTTCCAGAGACCCTCACTGCATTCCAGCTCCTCTCTGTGGTATCATTACAACCTGGAAACCGAGGACTGGCAGAAAGAACGTACCTTTAGTAACAATAAGAGTCCAGCAAAGGGAGTTGAATCCAAGTGTATTGCCTTAGTCACTGTTCTATTGCTGGAAAGAGATACCATGACCGAGGCAAGTCTTTAAAAAAGAAATCATTTAATAGTGGGCTTGCATAGTTTCAGAGGATCAGTCCCTTTTCATCATGGTGAGCAGCATGGTAGTATACATGGTGCTGGAGCCGTATCTAAGAGCTACACCTCAGGCAGATGGGGAAGAGGCAATGCTGAGTCTGGCTTTGAAGGTTACAAAGCCAACCCTAGTTATACCTAGTTATACACCTCCTCCAGAAGGGAATGCAGAGAGAGAGAGAGAGAGAGAGAGAGAGAGAGAGAGAGAGAGTTTAAAAGAGTAAAGGGGCCATAGGTCTTTTAAGTCTCTGTTCCCTAGTGACTAAACACTCAAATACATGAACCTATGCAGGCTATTTCCCTTCAGATCACCACATACATCTCAAGGGCGGATGATGACACACCTTTCCCAGCCACCAGATTCTGGGCTTTAGGCTCCCATCTTCTGCTTCATTAAGAGGCAATGAAACAAGCGCAGGGGAACCATCTGCTATGTAACCATAACTTCTGCTTGTGTTAATGTGACAAAGCACACAGGCAAAGTGCTAAATTCACATTTTAGATACGTATAAGGCGCCTTCAGTAACTGCTCCTAAGCCCCAGTTAAGCTGGCCACATCCCACATTTGTTCCTAGTACCAGTTTGGGAAGAATCAAATTCCGAGTCCATTCCAACTGCAGTTCACCATCTATTGGCCCAAGGCAAGTTCGTTAATGACCTGACCTTCACTTTCCTCATCCAAAAACGTAAACAGTACTTCATGGTGCAGGCTTGGTTGTTATTATTTAGCTAGACAATATACTGAAGTGAGATAATATGCTGAAGCAGTCGGCTTAGAGCCTAAATGAAATGTAGCCAGCATGAAACACACTGGCTGGGGCTCCTAGCCTAGATCGAGAGCAATACTGTCCAATGGGGACAGGGAGCCACAGCCATAAGGATGGCTTTTCTATTAGCCACATTCTAACTCCCAGAGAAACTGCTGAGATTACTCAAACGATCCAGCACCTCGAGATAACCAATATCCAATATCCACATCTACTTTTTTTTTTCAATTTTCTACTATCCAATTTTTTGAAATCTGGTAGTTTAAAACCTTTTCCTCCTAAGCACTGGAAGTTAAACTCAGGGTCTTCTCCTGCGAGTTGAGTGTTCTGACTAAATTTCCACCTCCAGCCTCTTGTACTTTAAAACACTTCCATTTTTATGTGTGTGTGTGTGTGTGTGTGTGTGTGTGTGTGTGTGTGTGTATGCAAACAAATGTGGTGTAAGCATGTATGAATATTTGCATGTGTGTACATACATGTAGGTTGTCTTATACATGCACATGCACGTCCATTTGGAAACCCAAGGTTGAGGTCAGGAATTATCATGAATGGCTCTTCTACCTTATTGCATGAGATAGAAACCCAGTGAAACTCAGAGTTTCATCACTAGATTTAGTCTAGCTAGCCAGCTTATTCTGGTTCTGCCTTTCAAGGCTTAAAATTTCAAATGGACTGACAAGACCACCCAGAATTTACACAGACTCTAGAGATCTAAACTCAAGTCCTCACACTTGCATAGTAAGCATTGTAACCACTAAGTCATCTCCCGGCCCACGTTTTACTTTTTATATCAGTCAGGGTCTCACAAAAGTATCCAGGCTGGACTTGAACTCAATCTGTAGCTGAGGGTAGCCTACCCTTCTCAGGCTCCCAAGAAGCTTTGATTACTCACATCTCTGCCACCAAGACCTTCACTACACATTGGTCCAACCTCAAGTCCGAGTACAGTCACGCGTGGCTCCTTGCTTCACTATTCAGCCCTCTAGCTATCTATCACTGAGCAAACACAGTCAGTCCACAATTCTCGATGTCTCATGAGAATTCAGAAAGGATTGTTTGTGAATCCCCACTGCTGAGTATTTTCCTGCATCCACTCCTGTATTAACCTCAGGATTCTAGAAAGGTAGGACAGCTCTTGAGATACGAAACGCACAACCATTTTAGTGATGTTTACTGAACACTCACCACTGTGCTTTGTTTTTGCTGAGAAAGGAACTCGTGATGTGATAAAGGACAATGATATAAAGGATTGGGAGTGACCACAAGACTGATACAACAGGAAGGACAGCCAAAGCCATGGCTGAGCTGAGAACTGAAAGCAAGAAAAGCATGTAGGCCAGGACAAATTGGAAGCAGGGCTTGGGGAAGGAAGACACAGAAAGGTAAATATATATGTGGGAGCGTGTGATGGTCTGTATATGCTCGGCCCAGGGAGTGGCACTATTAGGTGGTGTGGTCTTGTTGGAGGAGTGTGTCACTGTGAGTTTGAGCTTTAAGACCCTCATCAGATGCTTGCAGCTAACCACTGGACTGAACAAGGGGACCCCAATGGAGGAGAAAAGACTGAAGGAGCTGAAGGGGCCTGCAACCCCATAGGAAGAGCAACAACATCAACCAACCAGACCCCACCAGAGCTCCCAGGGACTAAACCACCAACCAATGAGTACACATGGAGGGATCCATGGCTCCAGCAGAGGATGGCATTGTCCAGCATCAATAGGAGGAAAAGCCCTTGGTCCTGTGAAGGCTCGTTTCCCCAGTGTAGGGAAATGCCAGAGCATTGAGATGGGAGTGGGTGGGTGGGAGTGGGAGTACCTTCATAGAAGCTGGGGGTGGGGGGTATGGGAGAGGGATGAAAGGGAGTAACATTTGAAATGTAAATACATAAAATATTTACAAGAAAAAGAAAAGACCCTCATCTTAGCTGCCTGTGAGCCAGTCTTCTCATAGCAGCCTTCAGATGAAGATGTAGAACTCTCAGCTCCTCCTGCACCATGCCTGCCTGGATGCTGCCATGTTCCCACCTTGATGATAATGGACTGAACCATCTGTCAGCCAGCCCCAATTAAATGTTGTTCTTTATAAGACTTGTCTTGGCCATGATGTCTGTACATAACAGTAAAATCCTGACTGAAACAGAGGCCATGGCATGAAGGCTACAGCTTAGTGGGTTTAGGGTTCTTGGGCAGCCGCTAGGCACCCGGATGCCACTGTGGCTTCAGATCCAAAGCTGGACAAGATTAAGCACTAGAAGCACTTGTTTTCTAGGAGAAGTAGGAGAGGAACTGGTTTGATGTCCATCGCCTTTTTCCACATGCTAAAGGATTTAATGGGGTAATACTAAACATCTGATATTCAATATTGATGGAACATTCACTGTTTAATGTCAGCATATTGGTATGTGTCTACTATCAATTAAGTAAAAAGATAATGCAGATGTCGGGGAAGGTGTATTCAAAACTGTACAGAAGAATGGGTAAGCAAAGAAACTGAAATAAATGCCTTAAGTGATCACAAGGAAAGCACCTTAGCAGCTTTGAGAAGCCCACAGTTTAGCAAAAGATCTGGGGCAAGCAAAGGTCTGTCCTCAGTGGTCCCCATGTGTTCAATGTGCACGGTGCCCTAGAGCCGCCCGGCTGTTTAGAACTGCTTAGGGAAGCCAGGAGATGATCAGGTAAACCAGTCCCCCATGCTTCCCCTCACCATTACTTTTGGAAAAGCTCTAATCTGGATAACTGCAATTTGAAATCTCACAGATCTGAGCATATATACAGGGTAGAGTTTTCCATATACAAGAGTGCTTAAGGTTTTTCTGCTTTATTTTTTTCTTTTTATTTTTGTTTTGCCTATAAAAATGAATTACCAACATTGCACAGATTTTGGAAGGATAAACACAAGGCATGTGTTTCACAAGTGTCCAAAATAGCAATTAGCTATTACTCTGCCCTGGGTTTTGTATTTAGATTTTCTTTTTTAAATCATATCCAGGAGTGTTTGGATTTGGTTTGTTGCGGTGGTGGTGAGCTCTTGGGAGTGACCCTAGCACTTCCTGCACGGTCATGAAAAGTCTCATCCTGACCTACATCTCAGCCCTTAAATTATGTATATTGTATAAGATAATAATAAGCAAGATACTTGTATTTGTTTTTCTTGTCAGTATATAGACCTCATTCAATACCAATTTTAGCTACAGTATGTGGCCACTAAACTGATTTCCATTTTGAGCCTGTATATAGGCCCAACATGCCAGTGGAATCTATTTTCTCAACTTATTAAATCCTGAATAGTTTTATAAAGTTTACTTTTCCTGGCTTAATAAAAAAAAATGAAGAGAAATTGAGTGTAATTATCTTAGCGAGTGACCTTGAAAACTGTGTGTGCATGTGCATGCACACATGTTTGGTTAATTAGGGTACTGATCCATGGCAGAGCCTGTGTTGGAGGGTTGGGGGAGGGAGTTAATGTGTACTCTCCATGCTCGTGTATGTATGCATTTAGGTCTTAATGAACAAAGACTTCCTCCCCTGATGTGAGACCAAGAATTCTTTCAAACTCCCAAAGACTCACTCAGCCTCTAAGAAGTACATCTGAGAATCATTCCACACTAAATGCATTCAAGCACTATTGCAATTTGCTCTCTTTAAGTGAGATCCTTATATTTAATGGGCATTCCTTTAAAACGATAACTTTTAAGAGTCCCTGAAGCTGTTAATGCATAGTCGCACTGGTTGTATAAGAACTTTGAATTGTGATGATAAAATGCTAATCCAATGAGGGGGATAAAGGCCTTCTTTAATGCCCCTCAAGTCAAACCCTGGGTGGATTTTTGGTTTTTGGAAGTGCTGGGATGGAAATGAGAACGTCATGTGTGTGAGGCATGTACTCTACCACTGAGTTACACCCCCATTCCTTAGCACTGACTTCACCATACCTTAAGAGTGATCGCAAAAGATTTGCTTAAACACATACACTGCTTTGCAGGGTGAGTATGTGTGAACTGAAGCCGACTTCCACTTGAAAGCCTGACCATAAGAAGCCGAGTAACACTCGGGATCTAGCCACAAAATCACAGTTCCTACCTGGCCAGCTTGACTTCTGTGAGCACTGAGAGCAGGCACTCCACTATCACATTCACGGCCCAGAAGCTAGGTTTACCTTTCTTTGGCCTGGATTTCACTGGCAAGGACTCCTTTCTTTCCATGGCTGCTTCTCTTTCTTTCCATCGCCGGATCTGTTCCTCTCTCATCTTGTAGAACAAGATCTGTTTCTGCTCTTCGCTGAGCTCTGCCAGCAGGTCAGGGTCTATGAACATCTCCGACAGTATCTGCCTCAGCATCTTTGCGGCTCACAAGAACTTCTCCACCTGAAGCACAAGTTCCTGGAAACGACTTGTAGGTTTGCTTCCCGGCAGCCAGGAGCTCGGCCACCCCTACACCTTCCCAGAGACTTGAACAGCCAGCAATTATGACTCCCGCCGCAGGAATTCAGCAGAGTGGAACGTGGTCAGTGAACGTGGACAAACCTACGAAGAGCAACAGTCCAAATCAGGGAGTATAATATGTAGTTTCTGGACAGGAGCAGGCTAGTAAAGAAAGCCAGAAGGAAATACAATATAGTTTTCCATTTCAAAGAGGGAGAAAGCCCAGGTGTGTCTAGCTATAAGTTTGTATAACCTCTGTTCCATAATAGATACTTTATTGCAAAAAACAGCAACTTTGTACAGGCTGATTTCAGAGAAATAGAAATTTAACAGAGGTTTGTTTGGCCTCCTCCCAACTGAACAAACACTATTTCCCCAGTGCCTCCCGGCTGCCAACAGCATGGCTGAAAGAAATCAACAACAAAAAACAATAGCAAAGGACCACCAGGGAAAGTTAAAATACCCTCCTCCGTGACTACTTCCAAAAAGAAAATATCACGTTTGAGACACTTTTAGAGGAGCAGAGCCATCTTACAAGTTAAAAAAAAGGGGGGGGGGTAATTAAAAGCAAGAGCACAGTCTTACGTACAACTGTGTACCTTCTCCTTTACAATGGGCATTTCCAGACACCCCAGCAGCTCACACAAGGAAAGCAGAACAAGTGCAGAAGAGAACATGAGGGTTCTGGAGGGTCAGCGCTCTTAGGTGTCTCCTTTCCAGATAACTTAGTTTAGTAACATTTACATTTCAGTCCAGATATTGTGGGCAGGAGGGAGAAGAGGCCATGGGCTTCTGTCTTTGACTTAAAAGTTTGTCAGGAGGCTCCTTCAGAAAGAGGCTGTGGAATGAGGCACACATGGTGTCACGGGGTTTGAGCTAAGGGGTAGCAGCTCCTTCGGAGTCTCGGTTTATTTCACATAGTTTTATGTAGTTAGATTCTTTTAGATGTCAAACCTTCGGGCTCTGTGTTTGTCCATGGCATGCATGTATGTACAAATAGGTGTGTCACGGGGGACAATCTCAGGTGTTAGCTGTGGCCCTCCACCTTCTTTGAGACAAGATTTCTCTTTCGCTTGTTCAGCCGTGTGTAGACCAATCATGCAGGTGACTAGAAAGCTCTGGGGTATCTCCTGTCTCCATCTCTCCTCTCACCACAGAGGCACTGGGATGAGGCTTTAATGCAGATTCTCGTGCTTTATTTACCCACTGATCCACCTTCCCAGACCCAAACTCATACACTTTTATCAATAGAAAGAAGTATTATATATGCATGTATGTGTATGCATGCAGTCTATCCACAATATTCTTTATATATTCTGGAGAAAAGAGATTTAATTTGTTTCAAATGTCATAGGACAACACAAGTCTTCCTAGGATAGCCATGTCTTCAGGCTCATCTATGTTGTAAAAGTCAACTACAATGTCTACGCCTATAATGCTTCCAAAATCTTGCCTCTGTCCGTGCTCACTCAAATACCTTGATTTCCCATAGAAAGCAATACACACTTAAACTTGAGAACAGTTACCGGGCAACATCCTGACTATAGTAGTCTTGACTCTCCCTGCCTCTTCCTGTCTTTCTGAGTCTTAATCCTTTCTCTTTCCCTCCCTCCTCCGTTTCCTTGTAAAGCAGCCTCTTGAACAACAGTCCTTTGAGACAGCGCACTCAGTAGTCAGGTACCACAGGACATCTCAGCATTTGGATTCACTACTCATTGCATAGCAGGGCCCTGCAGGTTCCTACCCGCACCCTATTTCCTTCCACACCATTTTTATGGAGTTCAAATGGAGCATGATATTAAGAGGAATGTTAAACAGCGTTAAAATTAATATCTTGACTGTAACTCAGACAGGCATATCCCTCCCATGGCCCCTAGTTAAGCTTCCATATTGCCTTGGGATGGTCTTCAAAGGGTTATACAGTGAAGAGTCAATGTCTTGTGGTATTTTGGTTCTAGCACAGTCTCAGGGAATACAGCAAACCAAGTCCACTCAAAAGGAAGGGTTTATAGAAGACATTCTTCTCCCACAGGAAGAATCTGGTTCTTTGGCACATGTGACTTCAAGGTCCTGAGGTAAACGAGTAAAGTAAACAAAGCAAATGACTCCCTGAAATTCCAGGAATCATCCAGAAATGGGCACATTCCATGGCTGCAGTGGTTGACGCCCATTGAAGAGCACAGACACACACACACACACACACACACACACACACACACACGCCCGGCTGATGGGGTCTACACCTTCTACTCTCGCCCCCCTTCTGTCCAGTGAATATTCTTGAAGGATCAGAGAGAACTGAAAATTAACTCCCTCAAAGAGCCAAGGGCACATTCCTCCAGGAATGATTTGGCTCCAGGCGCTCTCTGATAACAGAACGGACACTTAACTGTTTCCTGCACTACCATAAGCACTCAGCAGGAGTTAAGTCCCTCACTCCTTCCACTGTAATGCCAAGAGGAACTGAGGAAGACAGTGAAGGGGAAGCACAGCAGTTACTGTATCCACTGCACAGACTGGCTGCTACAAGTTTACTCCTGAGTCCAGAATCAGGAAGTGATTGGTGCCACTTTGAAATTTTCCGGACAAAGATCAGAAAATGTCCTTGGGAAGAGAACTTTAAAACTGGAGATACCTCAGCTAGTGCGGAAGCCTATGGTAATCAAGTGTAGATAAGCTTAGAGAGGCCACAGAAGAAAATACACCATCCAGGAAGGAGCACAGAGTTGCTACCCGCATTGGTCCAGTAGTGACTTTGTCTTCCTCTTACTCTCCACTTGCCTTGTTCCACCAACATTCCCTTCCCTGGTACCCCAGTAAAGAGGTGCGCAACTCTCTTCTTTGTTCTGCTTTGCTTCGGGTAGCTTGTGTAACATAGACTTCAAGCATCAAGGTTGGTTGGCATGTTTTGTTTTGTGGTCTGAGGATTAAACCTGACCCTTGCACATGCCAAGCAAATTCTCCGCTGCTGAGCTGCACCCCAAGCCCCCTTTACTTTATGTTTTGAGATGGAGTCTAGATTGTCCAGGCCAGTTTTTAATATAACCTAGCCTAAACAGGCTTTTGACTTTCCACACTGGCTGTCTTTATTTCTCAAATAATTGGGATTATATAGACCCTAACCACCAGGGCCAGTTTAATCCCTTTTGAAGAAAATACCGTGGTTCCTGGTGGCCTCAGGGAATACAAAAGAAACCCAGCTAACAAGTGCCTGTGGCTGTTGACTATGGGCACCGAACTGGACTGCTGATTGGCTCTGAGTGATGTAAGTTAACCAGCTCTCCAAGGCTTTCCTAGAGCAGACCACAGCACAGCTACAGACAGGTTCACCAGCTTAGATTCCCGGTTCTGCCTCCAGTGACCCATGACTTTGGGAGGTCACTTCACATCTTTAGACCCTGTTTCTTAATCCATAAAACTAACCTGAGGATCATTGTAGCTCTTGGATCCTGAGATAAAATCTGCCTTGAAGCTATTGAGACAAGTACAGGAAATGAAAAGGAGGAAGTGAACCTGCCAGGGGTTTTCCTACTTTCACGTTACCGGACAATCACTGTTTGGTGATGTGTGGGTCTCATACTGAGTGCAGTCACTCGTGGTCCAACACAGAGTACAGCCCAGTTAACTTGTTTTTCCTCTCCTGTGGCATTTTTCTTGAAAAAGACAACTAGCAGGGAACAAGCCCATACCTGTCACTCACTCTAAAAATTTCTGAAGAGTCCAAAATTTAGTTAAGTTCTCAGGATACCTGTAGATCTTGTCTGACTTTCACACTTTCCACTTTTCCTCACAATTGTTTTTAATTAATACGGAGCCTAATAAATAATAACAATAATGATAATAATTAAACTCTGGGTACAACTATCTTCATTAAAATATTTCTGTATTTACAGTACATATATCCCTAAAGGTAAGAACTTAGTTTGCGTTCTCTGTTGTCAGGCTTTGAATTGCTCAATATTTTTCTTATTAATTTACATGATGATTTTGGAAACAAAATGAATTGCAAGTGGTGAGAGGAGCTGGAAGTTTTGTAAATACTCTCAAGATTGAAGTATTTCATAGATAGATATTCCTAGAAAAGCCTATTTGTGCTAAATCTTCGCCTAAGTATTTCTTCCACTTATTATTAAATAAGAAAAATTATAAATACATTGTTTCTTTACACAAGCAAGAGGCTGTCATCCCTGCTTCTCTGGGACCATAGCAAAGAGAGACATTGAGAAAACCTATAAACACTGAGTGCCTCCACCTAGGGCCCATGAACCCCTTAAGGCAGGAACGGTTGGTAATGGCTCACTTTTGTTGAGGAAAATTCTGGCTAGGCTGATTCTAGATTGAGCCTTGACCCAGAACCACAGAGAGATGACGAGCCCGCTGCTCTCTGTACCACGTGAGGGCGCCCGCGGGAGCGCGGGGAACTTACTAATGGAGTTCTGCTTGTGCTGAAACCGGTTTCAGGACTCTTGTCTGGAAGGTCTCCGGGCCAGGAGACCACATGGCACTGCCCAGTGATTGGACCTCCGCTGATTTGTGGGTACTGTAGCCGACACCCAGCACCCTCTTCGTGGCTCAGACCCTCGCAGGTGGCCCCCGCTGTGCACCTGCCCCAGGCCAGTTAGCACTCGCCGCGTGTGCATGCACAGCCCGGACGGGACAACTTTCCTGAAAGACTCCAAGTCGCCTCCGATTCTCCTCCCTCTGGAGACTCTTAGTATAATGATCACAAGCCCTCTGTTCTTGGGGCCGCCACTCACCTGGACCCGGCTGCAGACACTGGACACCCTACACGAGACATCGGACACCCGCAGCCGTTGTGGTCTGTTCCTCTGGGCACCTGAGCTCGCCCTGAGCGCCGTGGAGGAGGGACCGGAGGGACAGGTGAGCAGCCTGGCCGCGGGAACCAGGGTCTCTTCCTCTCCCTGTCCTCTGTGCTTCACCCTTCGCTCTAGAGACGCATCTCCTGGTTCCCACTCCTCGCTCACCCTTCTGCCTGGCTCTATGCTCCAGCGTTTTACCCGACCCGGTCACCTACCTGCTCAGGACCCGGGGCAAGGTGGTCCAAGCACCCGCCGCCACCACCAGATTGCCTACAGCAACTCCAGGAAGAGAAGGGAGGACAAGCAGAGAGACCCAGCCGCGCAGAGACCCAGCCGCGCGGGCTGTCTGGACAAACACTCGGGCCCAGAAGGACACTCGGCGTCCAGATCACAGCCCTGGCCCGCCCCGCCGCGCCCACATGCTGGGGTGACTGACTGGGCGCTCCCTCAAGGCCCCTCCCGGGTGCTGGAGGCGCTCCAGGGCCAGTAGGCAAGGCTTGGCTGCCTTGGTCCAGTGACAGCAAGGCCACTAGTCCTTGGCTAATCTAGAGTGCTGTCTACAGTCTGGGGTAGTTTGCCCTGACACCTCAGGGGGGGTCTGTGGGACTTACTAATTACAATTGTCCACACTTGACTTGTTAGGTGGAGCCTGCAATGGCAGGCAGGCAGGGTCCATCTGGGAACCTGGGTCCTGCAGCCAAGTTGGCTGCAGTTCTGTGACTGCGTTTCTACAGCTTACTTTTTCCTTCTCTTTTGTTGACATTAAGTAAATTATCAAACTCTGAAGCATTTGTTACTCCAGGTGTGGCTTAAGGCATGTTCAAGGAAGAGAAAGACTGGAATGTTGCAGGCTCTAGGGAAAGGGGCAGCCAGGGAGAGAAACCTGAGGGGAAAAAAGGTAGAAGTTCCCTGTGATCAGGACCAGGGTGGCACAGGGCACTGCTGAAGCCTAAGCTTATCTGGGAGGGGAGAAAGCTGAACAGAGTGGAAAAGTGGAACAGCCTTTTCCACAGGCGAGGAACCTTGGGCATGTGTGGAAGAAAACAGGGCTGGGGGTGTGTATGAGTGGGGGTGGGGAGGGATGACACAGGAGTTCAGACTGGGGAGATTGGAGAGCACTGTTATAAACAAGAAACATGGTGTGACTTTATACACCCTATCCAATCGATTTAGGAGCCTGACGTGCTGAACCCAAACGTTGTTTACCGTAGGCTTTCGCAACCACAGAAAACTTTTTAAAATTAGACATTTTATTTATTTACATTTAAAATACTATCTTCCTTCCTGGTTTCCCCTCTGCAAATCCCCTATTGCATGCCCCCTTACCCTGCTTCTATGAAGGTGTTCCCCTACCCACCTACCCACCTACCCACTCCAGCCTCACCACCCTAGCATTCCTCTACACTGGGGCATTGAGCCTTCACAGGCTCCTATTGATGCCAGATAAGGCCCCTTCAGCTCCTTCAGTCCCTCCCCTAACTCCTCCAGAAAAACTCTTAAGTTGGAAAACATTACAGGCAGGAGTTACACCCTCCACTCTGAGGAAACAAGACTTAGCCATTTAGGAATGGTGCTTGTGATACACTCAGGCAAGGATTCCTGGCTTAAAGCTTTCTCTCCACAGCACTGAATCAGGTGGCCAGATGAGGTGCTTTAGAATGGTTTGTCCTCTGCCTAGCAGCAGTATCTGCTCAGCAGGTGTCCTCATACTCCCTGGAAGCTAAGAAGCTGTACAAGTGGGCCATCAGCCACCTCATAAGCCCATGGGACACTGATGCTATCATTGGGTGCCCTCCTCCCTACTCATTCTGTCTCCAAGTCCTGACAAGCCCTTCTCGATAACAACTCCCCACCCCCACCCCCTTACATTAGCCTTACAGTTTCCCATTCAGGATAGCAGCCGTGCCTGGCTGCTTGGTTCTCTAGTGAGCCTTAAGTGAGATACTGCATGCAAAGTGCTCAGTGCATGGCTGGCTCTAATATGTTTGAATATTTACTGCGTGCCAAAGACTATTGAATGGATAGAGGCTCTTTGCACAAAGTGTTTAGAACCGTTTCTGGCATGTAATATTCAAACACAGTAGGTCATATTATTCCACATCGTATACTGTAATTGCATGTTCCTACCATCTTATAGCATGGCTATGAATTTTTGTCTCCTATCTTACCTGGATGGAGGCTGTCCCCAATCATCCTTGTTAAAGTGTGGAGGCCACTGCTGGACCAGATATTGGTCTGTGTGCTCAGTAGAACACAGCCGAAGTGGTGGTACACTGTTTCCCAGAATAGTGTGTGGTAGCAGCAAAGATTTGTTATCCCAGCACTCGGGATGCCGAAATAGAAAGACAGCAATCCAAGACCGTTGTGAGCTACTTAGTTTCAGGCCAACCTGTATTCATAGTGAGAACATATCTAAAAACAATGAGAAAGGAAAGTCTGTAGCTCTGTCCTGTCTGTAGCTCTGTCTCCTCCCTGCCATCCCTACTCCTTCCCGCTCTGTCTCCCACACCCTTGAAACATTCATGCTGAGAGATAAGAAGTTCCATATCAAGTGATCCTTTGGAGAGATCCACCCAGAGAGGCCAAAAAATGAAGGCCAAGCCCACACAGACTAAATGGGAGGTCCTCAGCTGTCGTCAAGCAGTGTAACTACAATACTGGCATGTAGCTTCACTGAAAATCCATGATATTCCTCAGTTAAGACACTCTCAAATTCCTCATCTGTACACTTAAAGACAGGCCATTTGTACTGTAAGTTAGCAATTTGGAGGTAGTTTCTTACACAGAAATAGATAACCAATGCACCCTCTTAGTAAGCTAAATTTAATTAGTATGCATGTATCGAAAATGACCCTTACGACTTATTTAAACACTGAAATAGCTTATGTAAATTCCGAGCCTAGGCCTCAGCCCAGAGCTAAGAAGTAGAACATTGCAGAGTCGTGGCACCTGCATGTCAAACAAGTACTTCAGGCGATCCTGTCAAAAGAGAGGGGGTGGATCCTTCTCTCAGAGTCTGTACCACAGGCTGTCCAGGCTGTGAATGAAGCTGTTATTTCTTTTCAGTAAATAATCCATCCACCATTCAGTTGTTGAAACATTTTCGACGCTCGCCCTCTTTCCTGCCCAAAGAATGAAGGCCTAACTGCTGGCCAACTTTCTGCAACCAGGATAATCTAACGCTGAGCTTTTTCGGCCGTATCGCCTTGCTGCCAGATACCCTACCTCCATGTAATCTGTTGCGTTCCAACCCTTAAACCTACAACCTCTGCAGCCTCACACTGGGTCCATTGTCTAAAACCTTACTCCACCGCTCACTTGGGAAGAAATTCACCTCCCCTGAGCTATCAGCTTTTAGGATATTTCTTTGCCCGCCTCTCATCCTGCCACATAGAAAGCAGTCTTTATTGTACCCACTAAGATAAAATTTAGCAACTAACACACTTGGGAGACATTTCATGGACACCTGGTAGAAGCTAGGCCATGTGGTGACACCTGAAGGACAGCATAGTCCGTGGCTTGGGTCTTTGATACTATGGCACTGACACATAGAGTATTTACGTACAGATTTCAGGTATGTGAAACCAGGGATGTCATCAATGCTGTAAGGGCCAATGTCTAGGGTAGGCATTGGTCCACAAACTGTACAAACATGGTTTACTCAACTGGACTCTCACTGCCCGCCTTTATCCCACGAGCCCCTTTCCTGTGCTTTTAACCATCTCTCCTGTGTGGCATTTGCATTGGTTAAAGAACCTCTCCACTCAGGACCAAGTACAGTGCACAGCACAGCATGGGTGTAACTGTGTGGAGGTCAGACACAGTTTATAATATGGAAGGCAATGCCTGGAGTTGTGCAAAGCAGACACCCTGTTGCTTCCAGGGAGATAAGAAATGCCTCTCTGTGGCTGGGGAGATGGCTCAGTGGTTAAGAGCACTGACTGCTAGAGACCCTGAGTTCAAATCCCAGCAACCATATGGTGGCTTACAATCATCTGCAATGAGATCTGATGCCCTCTTCTGATGTGTCTGAAGATAACTACAGTGTACTTACATATAATAAATAAATAAATCTTAAAAAAAAAAGAAAAAGTCATTGTTCTAAATTAAATAAGTTGTATATGTTCTCCAGGAAGTGAAAGTTACCTTTTCTTTATAAAACACATTATTAATAAGCACCAACAATATTTTCTTGTCATATTGTATTATCAGAATTTAAAATCTACACAAGGTTTGTGGACTCTTTAAGAGGTGAGTTATGTTTGTCCCATAGCGGATGTGAGGTAGGCAGGAAAGAAAAAGAATAAACATTTAAAGTTTACTGTGAACTGATCAAAGCCTATTCTGGATCTAATGACATTGACAGCTGCCAGTTTCCAGCGTTTCGTCTGCAGTTCGGCATCACGCTGGGTTATTTTCATTCCTTCACCATGAGGTTTTCCCTCATCATTGTCAAAAACGAGCAAGATAAGCAGTTGGCCTTCATCCACCTTTGAAGTCAGCTGACTATTTCCTCTTCCATGGCCTCCTTCACATGCTTGTCTTCCCAAAGGTCCATTCTCATTTGTCAGGATCTGCACGTTGCCAAGGACTAGCCTGGGTTAGGTCCAGGTTCCTGACAGAAGGGTTATTGGGAGCAGCAAAAACAAATGACTCAAAGTCAAATCATGGGTCCAAGCTGGCCGCCTAGGTTCTGCTGCGATGGCTTTCCAGACTGCTCTTTCCGTGTGCTCTGCTCTGCCCTAGACAGCTTTTTCTTGCTATTCTAAAACTCTCTCCCCGTGCTAGTAAAATTCTACAAGCCCTCTGGATAGCTCATGGTCGTGACTCTGGCCAGAAAAGTTGCTATTAAAAAAAAAAAAAAATTCTTGGATCTTTCAACCAAGTCAGAAATCCTGATAAAAAAAATTCTAAAAGTAATTCTTGGCTTTTCTGATTAAAATCAGAAAGCCAGAAAAAGAAAATTCTAAAAGAGCTGTGTTCCCTCTTCAGACAGCCTCCTCTGGATAGCCGCTAGAAAACATTCGAAAAGAGCCGGGTCAGCTGTCTAAGTAATTCCTGGGATTGCTGACTTTGGTTAGAAAAATTCTTGTTAGAAAAAAATCTAAAGGGGCTATGAAAAATTCTAAAAGAGCTATGTTTGCTCTCCATGGATTTTCTAACTAAAACCAGAAATCCTGTTAGAAAACTTCAAGAGCTGTGTTTGCTCTCCAGAGATCTCCAGAGAGCTCACCTTTTGTAGGAGGAACGAAAGCCCCTCC
Source organism: Rattus norvegicus (assembly GCF_021556685.1). Taxonomy (NCBI): domain Eukaryota; kingdom Metazoa; phylum Chordata; class Mammalia; order Rodentia; family Muridae; genus Rattus; species Rattus norvegicus. The sequence continues at coordinate 27,511,778 of NC_141549.1, forward strand.
CAAGCACCCACCCACCCTCTCCCCTACCCATCTTGCTGCCAGGACAGTAACCACTTTCACAGACCTGTCAGTAAACAGCGGAGGCAACTTCTACATGAGGGTCAAACTGAAGCCTGCCTGAAAGCCAAGAGACTCAGACAATGAGTAATCGGGAACTGCCACTTGGAAGACAGTCTTGCTTGGAACCAACCGAACAAGGTGGAGGGTATAAAGGGCGCGCCCTGAAAATTAATAAACGAGTTTGCTTCTGCATTCTCACCTGCTCCTGGACTCTGAGCCCTTGATTCCAGGCCTTTTCAACCACTGCCCCCAAGGGAGAACGCCAGGCCGGACTGCAGGACCGGGACTCAGGCAACATCCACTTCCTAGAGAAAATTCTAAAGAACTGCTATCACTTTCAGCTAGTTTATCTCTTACAGACCAAAAGCCCAGTTTTTTATTTAAATATCAATCCAGTTATTTATTCCAGGTTCCCTTTTATTTTTCCTATCTTGTGATCCCAGCCCCTTAATTCTTAGGAGACAGCAAACATACATTTTCTTTTAACATTGTAGAAGAACTCAGAGATCTACCTGCCTCTGTTAAACAGAGAGGGTGGGATCCAACCCCAAAATTACCATTTCTACCACATCTGGTCCTAATCTTGCTCTGTCCTAGGCCAACCTCAAACTCTGGAATTTGTCTGCGTTTGTAGCAAAAAGAAAAAACTTAGCTAGGTGGGATCTCCTTTGATCACCACTCCCTAAATCTCTCTATCTCCTTCCTTAGTATCTTTCTGACAAGTTGGCTCACAGTGAAGCTGCCTCTGTTCCTTTAGATTCATGAAGCTCCCTCATATAATCCATATTGCATCCTTGATTTTTTGCATGAGAAATTATATATTTTCAAACTCATTTTTTAGAGTTCTTTTCCACCCCCTTAAGGGTTGTCTTGAAGGTCCCAGCATTTACTTTGCTAAGACATTCACCTTCCGGACTTGTGCTGTCTCTGGTTATCATGGAGTCATCAACGTTAACAGGGAGGACATTCCTTAAAGGAGTAAGGTAAAATATTTACATTATTACACAAACAAGCTTTAAGCTCATGGTAGCCATCGACACTCATGAAGGCCCAGCCTGCTGACTCTGTCCTAGGGGCAAGAGCCAGGTCACTCTGTCCCCACAGATGCCATGCTGGACTCGGCCACGTGTGGTGCCTTGAGCTTCTGTAAAGCCATGGAAATGGTCTGTGATCGAGAACTGCTGATCTGAGGCTTGAGGTTGGAATTTGACAATAACCCGCCTGTTAAGAAACGTCTCCCAAAAGCCTCTGGTAGCCACTGTTTTTGACAACCTAAAGCCGTGGTGAGCAACCAGAAACAAGCTTGCCTTGCCTCCTGGCACTCCCTGATCTTCCCAGATTGATTAATCCCCTCAACACCTTCAACCAGATCAGAACTGAGTTGAAATAATCTAATGCACTCTGACACACAGTCCTTGCAAAGGGCACACAAATTCACTGTCTTAGTCAGGGTTCCTGTAGCTGTGATGAAATGCCATGGCCAAAAAGCAAGTTAAGGAGGAAACAGTTTCTTTGGCTTACACCTTGGCATCACTGGCCATCATCTAAGGAAGCCAGGACAGGACTCAAACAGGACAGGAACCTGGAGGCAGGAGCTGATGCAGAAGCCATGAAGGGGTGCTGCTTACTGGCTTGCTCCCCCTGGCTTGCTCAACCTGCTTCTCAAAGAACCCAGGACCACCAGCCCAGGGACGGCACCAGCCCAGGGATGACAATGAGCTGGGTGCTTCTCCATCAATCACTAATTAAGAAAATGCCTTACAGTTGGATCTTATGGAGGCATTTTCTCAATTGAGGTTTCCTCCTTTCAGATGACTCCAACTTGTGTCAAGTTGACACAAAACCAGCCAGTAGCTTTATATTAGTTTTATGCTGGGATTAACGTGAATGAATGCAGTAGTGATTCTTAATTGATGCTTAAAACAGCTCAGGGACACCCTTTTTAAAGCTTCTCTCTTTGCACCCTTCCATCCCAGGCCTAAGTCTGGTTGAGCACAGACATCAGCATTTTCTCAAATTCATGAAGACCCCAGTCTGACCAAGAACCGATAAAACTCAGAGCCAGCAAGATGGCTCAGTGAGTAAAGGCACTTGCCACACAAGCATGGAAGCCTGAGATTGTTCCCCACAAAACCCATGTAAAAGTGCATGGAGAAAACTGACTCTACAATGTTGCTTTCTGACCTTCATAGGCGCACTATTCGGTTCAAGTGCATCCCTAATCGTATAAACACATGTGGACCCAAACACAATAACAGCAAATATTTTAAATGAAAGATAAAGAAAACAGAGAATTTTGAAGAGGAAATAACAACCTTTATTAAAATATATATATATATATATATATATATATATATATATATATATATATATCCCAGATTGAGCTGGAAAGTGTGCCCCTTACCCAGTCTATCATGTAATATTGTGGGAATCAAATAATACCTAAATCCCGTGTCTGGCTCTTTGAAGGTACACACTATGTGAATGCTCATCCTCCTTTACTGCTTCCTAGAGATGGCACTCCACTGTTCCCTCTGACTCTGTAACTGAGGAATGCTCTTCCCCAGGGCACACACCCATATCCTCATTCATTTCCTGTCTTTCCTGAAGGTATTTGTCTTCTAGGACACTTGTGGTTCCCAACAAACCATTCCTCTCAAAGATGTTCGTTTGCCTGAGCACTCATTTTTACCTGCAGATTGAAGTTCATTCTTCCTGTGAGCAAAGCCAAGTTCACATGTGTGAACCTCTGTGGTAAGACCCATTGTTTAATTAAGTTGGAGACAAAGTCGAGTTTTACTGTCATGTTGGTAATTTAAAGACAGGGGCATGTTCACACCATACACATAGGATTTGACAAGAGGGAACCAACCAATAAATGATAGATCATTCTCTAGAAATGGAGAAATATAGACCCTTGAACCCTTTGGAAAAAGGAAACTATCTCCATGTAGAATTTATGCAGCCGGACTGGAGAGATGGCTCAGTGGTTAAGAGCACTGACTGCTCTTACAGAGGTCCTGAGTTCAAATCCCAGCAACCACATGGTGGCTCACAACTATCTGTAATGAGATCCAGTGTCCTCTTCTGTGTGTCTGAAGCCAGCAATGGTGTACTCATATACATTAAGTAAATAAATCTTAAAAAAAAAAAAAGAATTTATGCAGCCACATTCTCAAACCTAAGTGAGGAAAAAGACCCACCAAACATTTAAAAGATACCATTAAAAGAGAAAACATTATTATAAGCTTTAGGTTAGGAAGAATCTACATATTATTTAGACTTCTTTTATAGGTGAAAAAATACATAAATCAAAGGGCCTGGGGCTCTTATCACATAACTTTGACAAAGCTGTCACTCTGTAAGTTTGTTCCTTCCATCAATGACCTCAGGAGGCAGACCAAAGACTACTACCATCTCATCGCATTTGTAAGACAGCATCCCATGCGTGTTCTCTCCCCTTCTCCTTCTCTGCTTCCCTTGGGACAGAGTGTCATAGTATAGCCTAGGCTAAACTCGAACTCACGGTCTTCTTGTCTCATCCTCAAAGCGCTGTGATAGTAAAGGCAGGTAGCACGATGCCCAGCTCTACTTCCGTCCCTTGGTAGTGTTGTTGGGGACCACATCAGAGCTTCAAGGTTGGCTAAAGGTAGGCTGCACGCTCGTCTAGGCCCCCTGTTGCAGACCTGCAGGTCAGACATCTAGCTTCTGAGCTCTTTCTAGAAAAGACAAAGCCCAGGCCATGACTTCTTGGTAAGACAAACAAATAGGAGTTAACATCCTATCCATTCCAAGTGTTTTCCTGGGTCAACTTCTAAACAAGAACTATGAAGAAAACAGAAGGAAGGATGAAACAACGGGGGACAGAAAGATGACTGCAGAGAGTTAAAGAGAATGGAGGAGATTTTAAAACCGTGTTTAGGGTAATTGGGTTTTGTTTGTTTGTTTGTTTGTTTGTTTGTTTTGCTTTAGCAAGCTTTACTTTATTCGTCGGGTACTCCTGGGGTGTCTCAGATGCACACTTTCCGTCTTAAGGGGAGAGGTTCACACACAGAGGAAGAATGCATCCTATATCCAGAAATGATCTTGAGAATTCTCAGTGAGAGAACAGAGGTTCTGTCTAATACTAGGTCTAAACCCTGTCTAAATAGCAGATGGAAAACAGTGGCTTGTCTTGTTGTTTCATGAGCTGCCCTTGTGTCCATATGTGTGCACACACAGAGGGAGCGGGCTTGTATTCACGGAGTCCAACTTAGGGTAAGGCATATAAAAAGATCTTAGTCAAGTTATTAAATTAATTAATTAATCTAAATTTGTCCTAATCCTAGAGAAACACTGCCTTCTGGAATGATCTAGACAGGCTCCATTTTTATAAATTAAGTCCTTGTAACTGTAGAGATTATAGATGTTGTTTGTGAAATTCTCTTAAACCACACAATGTTCCTCCAGCTTGAATGTTCTGAAATGGGGTGCATTGTGTATGAATAGTGGAGGATCACTTTTTATGAATAAATAAAACTAATTTATTTATTGAATGCACATTCTAACAATGTATAAGTTCATTAAGCTTGTATAGTGTTTGACTCTAGTTAATTTTGGTATATAGTGTTTTATGTATTTAGAAGTTTCACAACTTCTCAAATTGCCATTCATCCCGTGCAAGTTTTTTTTTTTAGAATTACAACAACTGTTTATTGATATCCCCAAAACAGTTTGATAATAAATCCAAAATGTGGTTGAGTTATGCATTATTAATTAAACTATTATATCATGAAGCATACTAGGAAAGAAAGAAAACTACAGGTTAGTGCAAAATTAACATAAACAAAAATCCCATTACATTCTTTTTTATAATTTTTTTATTCACTTTACATCCTGATCACAGCCTCCTGTTTTCCCATTCCCATTCTTATAAATCCTCCCATTGTCCCCTCCCCTTCTCCTTATAGAAGGGGAGGCCCCCTTGGGTACTGCCCCACCGTGGAACATCTAGTCCCAGCAGGACTCGGCACATTCTCTCACACTGAGACCTAAGGGGAAAGGGAATCCAATGGCAGGGAGCAGAGAACTAGACAGTCCCCTGCTTCACTTGGTAGGAGACGCACGTGAACACCAAACTGCACGTTTGCAACAGACGTGTAGGGAACCTAGGCCCAGCCCTTGTGTGTTTCCTGATTGGTGGCCCGGGCTTTGTGAGCCCCCATAGTCCCAGTTTAGTTGACTCTGTGGGTGGCCTTCTTGAAGTGTCCTTGACCCCGTTCACACTATTTTAACCGTAAGATGTGAGTGGCATGATTTTAAGTAAAAAAATACTGTTTTGAAAGACAGCCTTTCTAGAACTCTAACACAGGACAATTATCAGTTCCATGATTAGCATCCTGGTTTTAAATATATGTCATCTAAGTTGTTATTCAACAGCCTCGTTGTTCTTGGTTCCTCCAGCTAATCGTAAGTTGCTGTGGGCATTGTATTTGCTTTATACCTATCCCTCTTATGACAACTGAATAACCCATGGGACAAGGGGGAATTCCTGTAATCAGGAGTCCAGGTGAAGAAGGCAGATTTTCTCTGATGATGCTCTCATCTGTGATTCTGAATGTTGAGAGAGAACTTACCCTTGATTTCTCTTAATCCAACTTAACAAATTGATTGCAATCCTGTTTTATTTAATGCCTTCTATTTCTTCATAATTTACTTCTTCATAATTTACTTCTTCATAATTTAGTAGGACTAAAAAAAAGAGACGAAATTGATACCAGTATTTCTAGCTTTCTCCTCTTACAGACAATCAATGAGTATATAGCTTCCATTGATAAAGTAAAGGGGAACCGAATGCAGTAAACGCACATTATCTCTGGGTGTGAATAATGAGTCAGTCCATGATAACCGTGAATAGAATACACAAACGGAGGAAATGTCGTGAATAGAAATCATTGCAATATTTTTTTTTTGGTTCTTTTTTTTTTTCGGAGCTGGGGACCGAACCCAGGGCCTTGTGCTTCCTAGGTAAGCACTCTACCACTGAGCTAAATCCCCAACCCCGCAATATTTTTAATAAGAAGTGGAACTTGTGTAGTACAGACTATAGAGGCAAAAGCTATGGATGTTAAGGGGAATTTTTCAGATCGCTCTTGAAGAGAAATCTGACTGAGTGTGGGCAGAAATAAGAAGCAATGTTATTCCCGACAAAGAGATTCTAAAAACCAAAGCTCGAAGTAAGATAGTCGGCTCCTTACACAGAATTGATAGTGCAATAGGGTTAGGACAGATCTTGGGGACTTGGGGACTAGACTAAAACGAGTCCAGAGTGTAAGACCCACGATAAGGGCTCTGCATCAATTATGGTGATATCGGAGTAAAGACTGCTGCATTTTGGTGTGGTTACTATGGCAGAATATGGGCAGGAAATGAGATTGAAGGCAGGGTGAGCTTGCAAAGCCAGTAGCAGTATGCCTGTGAATTAAGATAGCAGGAATGGAGAGGCAAGGACATCCGTGAAAGACACCGATGGATAGAAGTGTGTACTTCAGTAATAGTTAGAAGTGGAGAAGAAGGACCAGTAGGAAAAGGCACACACACATGGTTTCAATTCATGTACTTAGGTTAAAATAGTAGCAAACTCCTTCTTTTCCAACCACTTGGCCTCAAGGGAGCCATTGAAGGTACAAGTGGCCAGTGACCAGTGGTAATTATTTCTTTTTCTCTGAACAGAGTTCTGACTTCTTTGTTGGTTTGAAAAATCGTTTTCTTCCATGGCTTCATAAGTGATCATGACTCCATTGTCATCCAGCCTAGGCATCCCAATAGCCCAGGCAGCGAGCAGCTTTGTACATCCTAGAAAATCCCAATGAGTCAAACGATTCAAACCCCCCAGAGGCTGGTACGTTGAGAGACTAACAGTGAACTTTCCTGACTCAGTGATTCTTGGCCTTCAGTTTGGCTCTATGTCATACTTGTTTGAATCTACTCTATGAATAACCCTCGACACCAAACCTCCCCATAGAGTATGTTCTGGAAGGAAACCTGCCTTGAATACCAATATTTGTCAAATTTATTATATATGGTAAATCTCAGTGGTTAATACAATTTCCTTAAAATGCTTAGTTTTTTAAAATTCTCTTTGTCCTACATCATATTGACAAAAGAATTGTTAGAACTTATGAGACAGGGTCACAGAGGTGTCCACTGTTGTTTGTGATGCTGAGCACATCACATTATAAGACTCTAAGGTTTTAGAAATATTCTTTTTATTAGAAATTTCCCTTTCTCAGGGCTGGGGAGATGGCTCAGCGGGTAAAGTGCTTTCTTTGTTATGCAAACATGAGAATCCTACTTTGGATCCCCAACATCTACATTAAAAATCAAATATATTATTATGATTATGTATGTATGGTATAGTGTTTGTGTGTGCCTATGTGTATATACATATGTGCAAGTGTGCCTGTGAGCATGTATGTGCATGTATATAAATGTGGGTATTATGCTTGTACACTCCTGTCATTGTTTATGTATGTGTGGAAAGCAGAGATTGATGCTGGGTGTCTTCCTCTATCGCTGTCCACATCCTTATATGGAGCCCACCTTGGGTACCACCTCACCCTGGGGCATCTAGTCTCGGCAGGACTAAGCACACCCATTCTTGATGAGGCCCAACCAGGAAGTCCAGGTAGTGGGGAGGAGGTTAAATAGCAGGCAACAGAATTAGAGACAGGCTCTGCTCCACTTACTAGGGACCCACATGAAGACCAAGCTGCACATTTGCTACAAATCAAAACCTGTATTTTTATTTGTGTGCAAAGGAAGGGAACACAGAGTAGAAAGGGGCTATAAAGAAAGAGGATCCAATATCCCAGCTGAAGGAGTTAAAAATATAAGAAAGGCAAATTAGTTACTCTCCCATATTTTCTTTAGCTATGTTTGCCTTTGGCATTTGTATTTGACGTTGAGGACTTGCTTTAAGATGCTATTGATCATAGCCAGGAGTAGCCTTTTACTGAGGAAGATGAATAAATGAAGTGAGTTGAAAAAAAAATGCAGGCAGGTTTGCGGTTTGAGGGAATATCTTCAACAATCTGAAGGCGTCTCATACGAGTGCCGCGCTTTCAGTTTTAGAAATACCCTAGACAAAGTGAGAGCGTCAGAGACTCAAGATCGAGCCTGTCCTGGCGATTACCACTCACCAAATAAAAGCCTGTCATCGTCATAGATCAGGCTATGTCTCCTGACCAAGTCTTTCACCCTCCATGCATCACTGATTCTATTCTATGACTCAGCTCTTGCACTAAAGTTCATCCCATGTGCATTTGAGAGGATCGGGTCATTCATCCATGTCCCTCACTACTGTCACCTACTCAGTTTCCATCCTTTGTTCCTCATTCACAAACTTCAGGACCTAACGTAAAGTTGCATCCTTTACCCCATTCCTAAGAAATTCTACCTCCCATGCAGGTAGAGGACTTCCCAAGAGAATAGCTTACACACTCCAAGGTCTCTCCCATTGCAGAGCTGCTCTGTAGTAACTATGGTGTTTCTGGGGTCTGGATTTTCTCTATCTTTAAGGTCTAATATTTGAACACTATAACTTCTGAAGAAAGATCTCAACTTTCTGGTGTTTCTTCCTAAGTCCCCCATATGATACCTGCTCTTTGGAATTTAGAGGCTCTGACACAGAAATGTCTGAACTCCAACCCTCTGTGTTTCTTACCAAGTCCCTCATATGACACCTGCTCTTTGGAATTTAGAGGCTCTGACACAGAAATGCCTGAATGAAGGGCCTCCAAGTGAACATTCCACCTGAGAGTCAGCACAACAGACTGTTTTCTTTTCCCTTCCAGCCTCTTATCTGTTTATAAAACCTCACCAGTGTTATTTTTGGTTTCTCCCTCTCATGTAATAGCTCTCCTCCGTCTTGATTTTTAATGAGTGTTTGTCCAGTCACCCTATGCCTATTTGAGCTAATAGCTTAGATATTGTTTTGAATTTTCTTCAGCTTTTGGTTCAGAGTCCTACCACCTCTTTTTGAGTTTGTATCGCTTGGTCTCCTGTTTTCTCTTATTTTCTTTGTTTCTGTTTTTGCTCTTGTTTTGTTCTGTTTTTGTCTCTCCTATTTTCATCGTTGCTTCTAGAGTTTTATCTTCTTTTCACACACACACACACACACACACACACACACACACACACACACACGGCACACTAGTAGTGTTAAGTCAACAGTATCGTGGCATCTCAAAAGGCATCATAAGCAGGCACCATAGCACACACCTGTAATCCAAGCACTCAGGAAGCCAAAGCAGGAGATTATAAATTGGAGATCAGCTCTGGGGGAAGTGATGGGATTCTGTCTGAGAAGCAACCTCTCCCACTCTTCCCCCAAACCCATTACTAACAAAGTAAATAAAGTCTGTAATTCCCAAGCTAACCTCCTGCCCCCATTTCTTGCTCTAGCTCTTAATACCATTTCACGGGTTTGGTTAAAAAACCATGAAATAATTTAAAATTTTGCACTTCCGTGATAGTTTGACTTTTGTTTTTCTTTACTAACGCCATCTCTTTTGCCTACAATGATCCTTCCAGTGTCCTTTCTACATTGCTAACCCCACTTAACAAAACAAAAAGCAAAAAATACTAGGTAATACCTCCTTTGATAGATTTGGGATTTGGAAAGACATCTTTCCTGGTCTTTTTCTCCTCTCCATAAAGTAGTGCTTATCTCTTGTGTACTCTGTGAGGACTTGCTGTCTGGTGAAGTATCTGGCAGAAGGTAGGTTGTGGATATCTGACTGACCAATAAAACAGCAGTTCATCATTTCCAGCCCTGGCATCAGGTCTCAAGATGCCAATGCCATTCCCCTCTCTTACAGCCTTGATGCTAAGATTTGTAAGAGCACCGGAGGCTAAAAGCTATTTCCAGAGCTTTCCCTACTGTCAGTACCAGATGGATTGTAGAGTAAAGAAGGCTACCCTCTGACTACAATTAGGAAACAACTGTAACAAGGCCCATGGTCCTCACTGCATAATCGGAGCATGCCCAAGGTTGGAAAGCAACAGAAGAAAGGGCTGCCAAGGTGAAGCAATTAGCTAATGTGATGCAACCTGAAATTAGAGCTGCTGAGTGTTGAAAGGGTCAGCGGTTGACCTACAAGATCTATGAATCGTAAGGAAGGGGGAGGGGCAAAGAACAGTACTCCACGGAAAATATGTATTCCTCAGGTGTAAAAAACAATGAAGAGTCCCCACTGCCTGCAACCCCAGGCAGACAACTTAAAACAATTGGGATGAGGAGTCCTGAATGTTCTGTCTTTGCAAGATCTAAATGCTTAGTTGGGGGATTGTTTGATAAAGCAGTCACTAAGCAGAGCTAAAGACCACCACATAAGTCACAAGAAGCCAGGTTCCCAAGTAAAGAGTCACAAGGACACCAATGTCCTTTCTCTTCCTCTAAACAAAATGCCAGTAGGATTTGGCCAGACCAGAAATTACAGGAGCTTACTTGTTTAATTAATTAATATTGAACTTTTAGCTCTTTGTTTTCACCTGGGTCCCAGGGTCCCCTTCACAGAATCTGAATTCTCAAAGCAAATGCCATCAGGTGCAAAGACCTGCTTTGCTTTGTTTGTGTTGTTCTGAAATGTTTATTCTTGTAAAGGTGAAATCAGAAGAAACTATGATAATGTATTAAGGATTGTCTAAGAGTTTTATTGCTGTGAAGAGACGCCATGACATTTATTTAAGAAAACATTTAGTTGGGGCCGTCTTTTAGTTTCAGAGGTTTAGTGCATGATATCGTCACGGGGGGAAGCATGACAGCATGCAAGCAGGCATGGTGCAGGAGAGGGAGCTGGGAGTTCTACATCTTGATCCACAGATAGCAGAGGAAAGTGTGTGGTGGGGCACAGTTGAGAATATATAACCTCAAAGACCATCTCCAGAGCATCACATTTCCTCCAACAAGGCCACACCCACCCAAGGCCACGCCTACTCCAACAAGGCCACGCCTACTCCAACAAGGCCACGCCTTTTAATAATGCCACTGTTTGTGGCCAAGCATTCAAATACAAGAGTCTAGGAGTGCCATCACAAGGATTTTCAAACCACCACAAGGATTTTGTAAAGATATAAAAATGGCTTCCTGGCGAGTAAGAGCTAATTAATACCATGTCAAAGGAGGCTGGGGGGCTTTTTAAACAGCCCAAGCACTGATCTTGGAAATGTGCTCTCCCCTCTTGCAAGCTAACATATAATGAAGATAAAATCATGTGTTATAATGTAGAAATAGAAATATTTTAGATATAGATGCTAACTATAAATGGTATGCATAGAATTGGCCTTTATTAAGATACAAAGCATTGGCAGGTTAGTTTTAAACCCGTGTAGACATGATGAACTGATCACCCTCACTAAGAGCCTTGACCATGGTGAACTGATCACCCTCACTAAGAGCCTTGACCATGATGAACTGATCACCCTCACTAAGAGCCTTGACCATGATGAACTGATCACTCTAAGAGCCATGACTATATCCAATAGACCCATAACCAAGAGAATTGCTGGTTCTTTTCTAGTGCATTGTTAGGGTTTGACTGTGGACTGTTCTGTCCTGGGTTCATGCGTTTCAAACACTTAGTTCCCAGTAGGCGGTGCTGCATTAAGGACTATGGAATCTTAAGGAGATGAAGCTTCTATGGGAGAAGTAGGTCACTGGATAGAGGAGTAAGCTTTATGAATTATAATATTGGCATTGGCCCGCTTTACTCTCTGCCTCTTGAGGGTTGTCTAACTGTAACCTGCTACCTCCTCCTGTTTCTACTGTCACAAGCAAGAGCTATTCCTAGTGCCGTGCCTTTATGGCAATGACGGATAGATTGTACTTCCTTCATGTGTGAGCCAGGAGCAAATCCTCCACCTCCTAATACCTCTGTCACGTCTCCATCTCAGCAATAAGAAAAAAAACTAATCCATGCACCCTGTGTCACAAGGACTCCAATCCCTGCCCTTCTGTTCACCTTGTCGGAACCCTGTAGAGCTTTGGTCCTTCACTGCCTAGGATATGTCTGCTGCTGTTTGAGCTAGCTTTGGTCCTTCACTGCCTAGGATATGTCTGCTGCTGTTTGAGCTCTGTGCTCTGTCTTTACTGCCCGCATGTCCTTTCCTATTGACAGGAGTCATCATGCTGTATTCTCATCTCAGCTAGGGGCCCGCTCTCCTTCCTCAAGAGTCTCTGTGTGATGCCAGGCATCAGGGAACAGTTCTCTACCTGCAGTGGTGTTCTTTTCCCCACTAGAGAAGAGAATTTTTTTTTTCAGTTTCACTTTTGGAAGAAGCAAGTTAATCATTAGCTAATGTCAACCCGTGGGGTTGGAAATGGGATTCTATAAGCGGCTTTTTGGAAGTTTGAAAGATTGAAAGATACCATAACAGCTTGGTGTAAACTAAAATCCACATGGAGACAGAGGCTGGGACAGCAAGCACAAGACCTACATGAGATTAAGCCAGTCCGATTCTAAGCAGTGATGGGGTCAGCAGAGGTTAGGAAGTCCCACTCCCAGCTGAGAAGCCATTGGCAATTGGTAGCTGCATAGCGGAGAAAGAGTGTAGATTATCTTCAGGGCTGTGGTGCTGGTCCTACACCCAGGTACACACGCAGGCAGTGTGAGTGGAATCAGTAGATATCTTAAAAAGAGAGCATTTATTGGTTAGTCAATTTTTATATTGATTAATTTTTCCACATAAAATATTTATTTTTATTGCATTCTTTTTCCTTTTGTCTATTGTTTTTAGGTTCTTGAATGAGTGGGCAAGGAGAAACAACTTCTCTACTTAGAAAAAGAATCCTTGCTTCATAGAAAGAGTTAACGTTGGCGCTATACTTTAAGAACTCTTTGAAGTAGATTAGGCATTTTCCCAAGAACTATTCATTTGAGTCATAGATGATTAGAGCAAGATAATATGCAGCAGGCAGCCAAAATCAATATATTGCCAGGTTAAGTTGCATATCAATTTAAGAAAAAAAAAAAAACAGTGAGGCTACCTGGAGGTTTTACCAGATGGTTTCAGAAAAAAACCCACTTCCTCCAGTGAGATCTCATCTCCTAACATCTTCAGAGCCTTTTAGAAGAGCAGTCCCGGGGCTGGGGATTTAGCTCAGTGGTAGAGCGCTTACCTAGGAAGCGCAAGGCCCTGGGTTCGGTCCCCAGCTCCGAAAAAAAAAAGAACCAAAAAAAAAAAAAAAAAAAAAAAGAAGAGCAGTCCCCAGTGGAGGCCCAGTGTTTCAAAGGCGGGAGCCTTATGAGGTACAATCTACATTCAAACCATCTCAACACACTAGAAATAGAATTCCCTCAGTTGTCAGGCTAATGGGTGTAATGGCTCCGTTTAGGAGTCATCAGTTTCTCTTGCTACATAGCTCATAGGTTTAAAAATAACCCATCAACCCATTTCTAACCCAATTTCTTTATTTATACATTGAAAGACTTGTAAGGAAATGATCCAAAAATCCAAAATTCTACAATTTCCAGAATCTTGAAAAATTGAAAATTATGCAAATAATTTCCCAAATTCCAGCAACAGTCTGTTTATATTTATAATAAACAGGGAAGATCTTGAAATGCCAACAACCCAGTTTTCCTAGTATATAACAGGATTTATTCAGTCGTCAGCCATTTTTTTTCCCTTTTCAAATCACACACCTTGCAGCTTAAAATTTTAAGGTGGAAAGAATTAAGACTTGAAATTCTGGTTGTATCAGTGGGACTAGAGGTGTGTTCCAAAATCATTTAACTTTTTGCTTTTCTTTCTTTAAGGTCAACCTAAAATCTAAAATCAAACCAGTTGTATTTAGCCTTTGATATGGGTTACTTCCTCCCCATAAAAGATTGTGTGACAGAAGCTCGGTCCCCAGCACAATGATGATGAGACACTTAGAGCTTTAAGAAGTAGATCTCAATAAAAGACAATTAGGTCACGGGTGCTCCACCCTCCTCAGGGATAGACTAATGCTGCCTTTGGAGGATTGGATCAGGGATAGACTAATGCTGCCTTTGAAGGATTGGATCTTTGAAGCAGTTTCTTGAACATGTGTTGTTACAAACGGAAGATACTCTGTGCTTAGCCTCTTCTGTAGATGCCTAGTCCCCTTTCTCTTCCTCCATCATGTCAAAACAGTTAAGGCCCACATCCAGTGCATTAACGGGTGCTAAAGGCCAGCTTCTAGGAGCTTCCAGTGACCAGAAGAGTGAGCCAATCAAACTTCTTCATTTCAGCGGGTACCCAGCCTCAGGTGTATGTGCGTCTGTCAGTGCACATGTGCGTGAGTGTGTCTACTCATATGGGCATGTATGTATGGAGGTTCCCTCAAATGTTGTTTTTCAACTCCATCTATGTTGTTTTTTGAAATGGGGTCTCGCATTGATCAGATTAGGCTGATTGAACAGTGAGCCCCAGGGATCTGCCTGCTTTCACTTGTACATGCATACCTGGCTTTCTTCTTTCTTACCTTGGTTCTGGAACATGAACTCAGTTCCTCATATTTGTGTGGTAACCAATTTACCAATGCCACCATCTCCCCAGCTCTCAAGTTATTTTGATAAAACAACATGACAGACCAAGACACGGTGGTGATCGGTTTTGTAGGCACCTTACAAGTGATCAGTGTGGACGTTAAAGTCCCCTTGATGTTTCCCTTGATGATAGAACCAGGTGAATTGTGAAACTCCCCTTATCTGCCAAGGTAAAAATCAAGTGACATCAGCTCCACTTCCCGTTACACAGTGATGGCTACAGAGGGTGTGGTGATATAGTGGGGTTTGGGGGCGGTATTCTAATATTTGGACAGCCTTTCCAAACTCATCAATGTGCATTCTCACCGTGTCCCCTAGCACTCCCAAGTACTTGGTAGAAATAAATGCATGGGCGCTTCTGTGGAGCTGAGCTATGGGAAATATTCCAGTGATAAGCTCTCAGAACCCATTTCAGCTGTTTAAATAAAATGCTAAGTGCTATTATGTTATAAACATGATGCCCAGTAGGAGAGTAGGGAAAGAAGCCAAGATTTCCAAGGTTTGCTCTCTCTGCTCTCTGACTTTTACCCAGTAAGTAGATTTTCCCTGGTGACCTAGGAAAGATTTTTGTGGTTTTGTTCTAGCACAGAAGACAGGAATTTAGGGAAAATAATCAGCCAAAGTTCAAAAGTCTTCTACCTAGTGACCCCACGGAAGATGTCTGGGAATTCACAGGTCAAAGGATCCATGAGCCAGCTCTTTCCTCAACTCTGGGAAGCATCTTTGGTGCCCCTCCCCCACCTTTGGCTACTGGAAACTGGATTTTGAAACAAAGACGATTGACCACAGTTTATTACTTCTGTCCTGCAGGTTATCTACTTTGAGACTTGGATGACTCTGGATATCATAGCATGGATGGACAGAAGAACTAAGGTTACATGTGGACAGAAATAGTGCACAAAGTGGGTAGACTGAATTCTTTTTTTTTTTTTTTTTTTTGGTTCTTTTTTTCGGAGCTGGGGACCGAACCCAGGGCCTTGCGCTTCCTAGGTAAGCGCTCTACCACTGAGCTAAGTCCCCAGCCCCAGTAGACTGAATTCTTATCATTCCCTTGTCCATTCTTTTTTCCTCCAGCTGGTTTACACAACTAAGTTTGTTCACATGAAGACCACTGCTTTGTGTGGACCAGTTTATCCTTTAAGAAATAACTCAAGGAGGAATCAGAGAAAAGACTGGAAGAGCTTGAAGGGGCTCGAGACCCCATATGTACAACAATGCCAACCAACCAGAGCTTCCAGGGACTAAGCCACTACCCAAAGACTATTACATATGGACTGACCCTGGACTCCGACCTCATAGGTAGCAATGAATATCCTAGTAAGAGCACTAGTGGAAGGGGAAGCCCTTGGTCCTGCCAAGACTGAACCCTCAGTGAACGGGATTGTTGGGGGGAGGGTGGTAATGGGGGGAGGATGGGGAAGGGAAGCCCATATAGAAGGGGAGCAGGAGGGGGAGGGGTTAGGGGGATGTTGGCCTAGCCTGGAAACCGGGAAGGGGAATAACAATCGAAAAGTAAATAAAAAATACTCAAGTTGGGGTTGGGGATTTAGCTCAGTGGTAGAGCGCTTGCCTAGGAAGCGCAAGGACCTGGGTTCAATCCCCAGCTCCGAAAAAATAAAAAAGAACCAAAAAAAAAAAAAAAAAAGAAATACTCAAGTTAATAAAGATAAAAAAAAAGAAAAGAAAAGAAAAGAAAAAGAAATAACTTAAGGGTTTGGGGAACCTCACTTGGTGGGTAGAGCACATGTCTAAGAAGCACAAGGCCCTAGATTTGGTTCTCAGCTCTGGAGAGAGAGAGAGAGAGAGAGAGAGAGAGAGAGAGAGAGAGAGAGAGAGAGAGAGAGAGAGAGAGAGAGAGAGAGAGAGAGAGAGAGAGAGAGAATTCTAAGAGCTGCTGGTCAAATCAACTGACAGTGTTTTGGTTTGGGTTTTTTTTTCCCTATGACCCAGAGCCTTAGAAACTTACACTGACTTAACCATCATAATAACCTTTTATCATACTTTGGATGTGGAAACAGACCAGGAAGCCCCTTGCCTGAGATCACACAGATTGAGTCTTAGACACCAACACAGGTCGTTGGAGGCCCAAGCTTGTATCTTCCACGTTTCTCATTCTGTCTTCTTGGAGTGAAGATTGATTGGAAGCCATCTTTGTCACATTTCACACTCCTCTAGAATTTTTATCAAGCTACTTGCAGGCCTGAGGTATGCCTGGCATCTATAGGATCTTCCAACTGCACTTCTGGCTTGTCTGTCACTGAGCAACGAGCCTGCCCATGAATCACTCCTGGCATGAGAACCAACTGGAGCTGACTTCTTCTCAGCCAGCGAGCATGCGTGTCTGGAAGGCAAGTTGTCTAGCCGGCTTTTCAACTTACAACAAACAGCAAAATGGTTTTTAAGGTGTCCTTGTATTTTTGTAACTGCTGTTATTCAAGAGATTATGAAACATTTCTTGATAAATATTCTCGGATTTATTAGCTATCTAATTAATGAAGCATATTAATTTAAAAAGCATTGAATAATAAATTGCTTACACTATGTGTACATTGTACTTTGTGTAGAACTAAAGAGAGGGAAATCGTTCTCAGAAAATCAGAAACATTTTTATGTGATCATCTCCCACTTCTTGACCTTGTTGATCAAATCTACTATGTTTGATCTGTTGTTTGATTGCTTCATGAGGTAGATTGAATGAGAATGTCCCTCATACGCTCAGGTATTTGAACACCTTTCCCAGTTGGTAGTGGAGTTCAGGGAGACAATGTAGGCTTGCTGGAGGAAGTGTGTCACCAGCAGCTGGCTTTGAGAGTGCACAGCCTTGTCCCTTTAGCAGTTTTCTCTGCTTCATGACTTTGGTTGAAGATGTGATCTCTTAGCATCCTGCTCCTGCTATTTGCCTTCCACTTTTTGCGATACCTTCCTTTCATAATGGACTCTTATCCATGAACTCTGGATACCAACCACAGCTGAAATAAATGCTTCTTTCTATACGGTGCCTTGGTCATGGTATCTTATCACAGCAACAGAAAGGTAATAACTTGCTTCACATGTATAAATCTTGTGCTGACATCAATAATTTAAGTTAATTAAGATTATGTACAGAATCTGTAAGGCTTAATAAATCTCCTTGATAAAGTATATATATATATATATATATACACATATATATGTATATTAAATGGTAAAAATAATTTAGAATTCATTTTCACTAAAAATGAAGCAAAACAACCTATTCTCCAAGGAAAGTAAAGTGTCTGCTTATAGATTAAAATAATATTACATTAAACTTTTGTGATTACAGTGTTTTTACCTTTCAGAGATGTCTGAAAACTGTATCAAAGCATAAGGTACCAAAAGGTACACAACTCCGGATGCCAAAGTTTTCGCTTTTCTCACAGTAGGAATTAAAATAAAAGCTCAAGGTTTATACCTGTTCTAGTTTCATTTCTGTTTCTGTGATCAAATACTCTGATCAAAAGCAACAGGGAAAAAAGGGTTTCTATGGCTTAAAATTCCCAGTTATTAATGATATTTTGTTATAATCAAGCTAGCGCCAAGCTCATAACCAGCATCCAGCAACCGATGGGAGCAAATGCAGAGGCCCGCAGTCAAACACTAGGAGAAGCCAGGGGAATCCTGAAATGAAAAGGGGAGGTAGGATTTAGGGGCCAGTGGAGTCAAGAATACCATAAGAACTTGGCTCACAGAATCCACTGAGTGGGCTCATAGAGGCTCACAGAGACTGAAGTGGCAGTCACAGAGCCTGTATGGGCCTGAGCTAGGTCCTCTAATGGGAGTTGGGGGTTGGGGGGTGTCTCTGACTCTTTTTCCTGGTCTTGGGCTACTTTTCCTCCTACTGGGTTGTCTCGCCCATCCTTGGGATAAGGGTTTGTGTCCCGTTTTATTTTACTTTGTTAGGCCATATTCAGTGGATATCCCTGGGAGACCTGGGTTTGTTTGTTTGTTTGTTTGTTTGTTTGTTTGATTGTTTGAAACAGTGGAGGAGTTGAGTGGGGGAGAAGGGAGGTGGAGGAAGGGAGTGGGAGGAGTAGAGGGAAGTGAAACTTCTTTCAGGTTATAATGTATGAGAGAAGAGTAAAAGTTAAAAAAAAATACCCAGGTTCTAACCAATCATTATGGGAAGTCAAGGCAGGAACCTAAAGGCTCAGATCCACAGTAAAGAAGAAGGAGCTGCATAAACCCCTTTTTTGCTTGCTACTCAGCTAGGTTTTCTGCATTCACAAAGGTTAGGGTTCAGCCTATGAAATGGTGCCACCCACAATGGGCTGGGTTTTCTCACATCATTAACAAGACAATTCCCCACAGATGTGTCATAGGCCAACCAATTGTCTTAGTTAGGGTTTCTATTGCTACGATGAAATACCCTGACCAAAAGCAAATTGGGGAAGAAGGGCTTATACCTCCTTCCATATTGCTGTTCATTATTGAACAAAGTCAGAACAGAAACACAAACGAGGCAGGATCCCGAAGGCAGGAGTTGATGTAGAAGCCATGGGGAGGGCTGCTTACTAGTTTGCTCAGCCTGCTTTCCTATGGAATGCAGGACTACAGTCCAGAGATGGGACCACCCACAACGGTCTGGACCCTCCCCCAATGATTTAACTGAGAAAATGCTTTATAGCTGGATCTCATGGGAATATTTCCTCAACTGAGGCTCCTTCCCCTCTGATGACTCTAGGTGTGTCAAGTTGACACACAACCGGCCAGAATATCAATGTAGATAATCCCTCATTGAGATTCTATCCCATAGCTGGCTTAAGGTTGTTTCATATCTTCAATCAAAGTTAACTACCACAATATTTTTGTGTATTTTATTATTCTTACCGAGAAGGTAGTCCCTATAGTCCAATATATATATTCCTATATAGTCCCATTGTATTCTCGTTCCCTAACCTTAATGGAGCTGAATGTTTAGAGACTGCCATTTGGGATGGGATTCAGCAATATAAGCACAGGTTTATAAAGAAATGGAACCACACACACCTTGCACCTAGCACTTGATAGGGTGAAGCAGAGGACTCTGTGTGGGTCCAACAGTAGCCTCAGCTACTTGGTTTACTTTAGTTCAAAGGCAGTCTGAGGTCTATGGTAGACTCAAGCCCAACAGAGTGAGACCCTGACTGAAAAATAAAAATCTTTTAAAATCAAGCAGCTCTAAATTTTGATAAGCCAGAGCATCCAGAAGCAATTATTTAGATTCTCAGATTCCCATGCTAAAAATCTACTTTTGAAGAGTAAGCTGACAATATTATTGCATATTTCACTGACGTGCTTCCTATACATTACTCCTCTATGTTTATAACAAATCTCCAAGAGACACATAAGCTCATATGATGGGATTATATTGTTTTCTTCACAAGTCTTTCATATGGGTACTTCTAAAATACAGATCTCTTAGATAGTACTTGGATGTAATCAAGTATAGTGTTAGGCCATTATGTATATGTTGGCTTAGTTACTGTGCACAATTTATTAGTTGAGTTGTAAATATAAAATGTTCATATATTAAGCCTAATTTAAGACTATCCTGGAAATAAAGCCTTATTCCCTTCTATGTGTGATTTTCATAAGAGAGCATAACACAAGGTATTTCCAGTGGTAATGTGTGTAGTCTCCTGTACAACCAAGCTCATAAAATTTTTGATTAACCATGCATTCTGTATTTTCAAGTGTGTGTGCTTATCTTAGATATATAATTTTCACTGAGTAAATGTGATGTTAAGAAAGACAGACTATAGGAGATTGTGATTAAGTTTGACAATCTGTCTTGGGGATTACCTTCCTTTCTTCATTTTTAAGTTAACATGGTGTTCAATAAAAATGGTACTGGTGACTGAGGAATAACTCAGTGGTAGAGAACTTTCTAGCAAATGCATGGCCCTGGGATTGATCCTCAGCCCAGAAAAAAGAAAGTGAAGTGATTTTCTTCAGTGTTCTCTTCAAATACTCAGGGAATGGCCTTCATAGTTATACATTATAAATCTTTGGTTCAACTAGACAGTGATAAATCCAGGGTTTTTTTAAAAAATAAAATAAAATTATGTTTGTAATGATATACACCGTATTTGTTGAAAGAGTGATATCTCCAAGCTTAGCAAAAGAGGACAGGAAGGGAAGAAGGAAGAAACTGTAAATAACAGCTAACTCTTCAGCTAACGTACCACAGCTCACCTTCCATTACTAAACCCAGACCACAGGTTTTAATTCTTCAGGGTTTGCATGGCAAAATTCATACAGACACCAATCATCAGTACCCAATAACCAGAGGTGATGGCGGAGGGGAGAGCGAGTTCAAAAGACAGAAGACAGCATGTGCTCCATAAAGCTTTCAAAACAGGAAACAAGATGGCTCATCTTCATCGTTGTCTTAGTTAAGGTTTCATTGCTGTAAAGAAGCATCATGACCAAGGCAACAGTTAGAAAGGAAAACATTTAATTTGGGGCTTACAGTTTCAGAGGTCTAGTCTATTATCATCATGGTAGGAAGCATGAAAGCCTGCAAACAGACATGATGCTGGAGGGGGAGGAGCTAAGCGTTCTTCATCTTAATCCACGGGCAGCATAAGGACACTGGGCATAACTTAAACATTATATAAGACCTCAAAACCCACCTTGAAGGTGCCATACTTCCTCCAACAAGGCCACACCTACTCCAATAAGGTCACACCCCTTAATAGTGCCACTCCCTATGAGCACAATCATTCAAGCATATCAGTCTATGGGAGTCATATCTATTCAAACCACCACAATTGTCAACTTGTATAGATTTAGAATCATCTAGGCCAGTAGATCAGCTCAGATATTTACATTATTATTCATAATAGTAACAAAATTATGGTTATGAATTATCAACTCAATTTTATGGCTAGAGGTCATCACACATGAGGAGCTGTATTAAAAGGTTGCAGCATTAGGAAGGTTGAGAACCACTGATCTAGGTGAGTGGTGAGATAGTTATGAGTGTCCTAAGGAAAGGTCAGGGCATTTCCAGAGAGGATTAATCATGGGAGGAAGACTCATCTTAAGTGTTGGTGGTACCATCCTTCGGGCTAGGGCCCAGATAAGTTAAAGGTGGGTATAAAGAAAGCTGGTTGAGCACCAATATCCCGTTTTTCCCACTCCCTAACAGGGAGGACTTCCCTCAGACACATTTACCTTCATAATGATCTGTCTAAAAGCGCATAGCCAAGCAACTGTGGACTGAACCATCTGAAACAGTGAGCCAGATATAATTTTTTACTACCTTAAAATGTTTCCTGTCAAACAGTTGGATCACAGTTATGCAAAAGTAACGAAGACAAAGGGTGAGATGGGACATAGAGAGGTGAAGGGAGATCCAGGTTTTGTGATAAGGATAGCATTCCCCACTGCACATAAACATGAGGGTATGAAGACGTGGGGTTGAAGAGAAACAGAAAAGAATCAGATAATAGGAGAGAGGAGAGGACAGACATGCCGCCAAATGCCTCAGAAAGGTACTCCGGGCACACCATCTGGAGGCCTCTTAACTTCAAATGAACAGCCGAAGGGATGTCTGCATTTGAAAGCCAGCCATGCAGACTAAAGTTAGCTAGTGATTAGAAAAGAGGAATGTTCTTACAAGGAAGCTAGAGTGTTGTCGCCTCCAAAAAGAAAGTGAAAAACCAGAACTTGGAAGCCCCAACAAGCAGCAGCAGAATGTAGGTTTGCATTCTAGGATGGGGCTTTTTAGCAGATTCAAAATTGCCGAGGTCCTTTCTTCCCTCCAAAACTGGGTCTGGGAACTTATATTTTCCGATACTGGGACCGGCATTCTTCAGGTGCGGTCAAAGGTGGGAACCTTCATTAATCACTGTGACCGTGTAGGCTGCATCTTTGAATATAAACATAACCAGCTTGGGCTCACCCTGTGCTATGAATGTAAGTGGAACTAAAATGTGGTAGGTTCCAGAAAAAGGCAAACAGCTGAAAGCCGGATGCTATGCCAAAAAATTTAATTCCACACTAACTTTTACCTAAAATAGTGCAGCTCACAAGGATATTTATGTAAGTATGTGAAATTGATGTGTTCTTCCAGGCGAGAAGTTTTGAATGGGGATTTAAAGAACTCTCAGAGGGAAAGTAGAGCTGGTTCCAGGCTGGAGGAAGAACGTGTACAAAAGTCAAAAGGGTAGAGGAGCTGACAGAGGGGGAAGACATGATCAAAATATGTTAGTTGAAAAAAATGTAATTAAAATAAAAAGCACAATGTGAGCAAGCCTTTTTTGAGCAAGAACAACCATTTTGCAAGGCTAGCCCAATACATTAAGCTTGGAGATGAAAGGGCGTTAAGGTGGGCTGGACAAGACGGAGCTATTTGTCACAGGTGTAGAGACTGAGGCAGCCTGGGAGAGAGGGAGGTAGAGGAAAAATTTGTTCCCCCTCCCAGCAGAAATGGAGATTTCCCAGGGGAAAACCTCCAGCGTAACACTCTTTAAGTTTTTCTAAGGCTCCAGGAAGTCCAGAGATCCTTCTGTCAACACTGTCATGGCTACAGTAAATTTCCATTAAAAAAAATCTTGAAAATTAAGAATACTTTGCTCATAACACATGAGACACAGAAATGTAATCTGAAGGAACATAACTACCAGACCGAAAATACTTGATTAAGTGGCTAGGTGTATGGTGGCTACATGTGACAATTTAATCTTTTTTTCTTTTTTTTTTTTTTTGCTTCAAGTTTTTTATTATGTAGTATTATTTGTGTGCATTTGAGTGTGTACATGTGTGTATGTGCAGTGAGCTTGCTCGTGCATATTCATGTAGAGGCCAGGAGGCCACCTTGGGTGTCTTCATCTATTTATGCTTGCCTTCCTCCCTCCCTCCCTCTCTCCCTTCCTCCCTCCCGTCCTCCCTCCCTCCCTCCCTCCCTTCCTACCTCCCTTCCTTCCTCCCTTCCTCCCGTCCTTCTTCCCTTCCTCCCTTCCTCCCTCCCTCCCTCTCTCCCTTCCTTCCTTCCTTCCTTCCTTCCTTCCTTCCTTCCTTCCTTCCTTTCCTTTCCTTTCCTTTCTGTTTGTTGTCGTTTTTTTTTTTTTCCCCAGGCAGGATCTTACCTTAGAACTTGGATAGGCCTGGATTTCCCAGGAATCTGCCTGCCTCTACTTTAAAGGTGTGCATGACTGTGTTCCACCGTGTCATTCTTTTTGAAACAGAATCTCTTACTAAACCTAGATCTCACCGTTCTGACTAGAATGGCTGGCTAAAGAGCTCCAGGAATTCGATTGTCTGTTCACCCCTCCTAGAACTGGGATTTCAGGCGTATTTCATATTACAGACATACCTGATCTTTACACGTATGCTAGAGATCTGATCTCAGGTCTTCATTCTTGTGTAGTGCAGTGCCCTTGTTAATGTATTGTGTACTTCTTAGAAATACACCAAATTCTAAGGAACAATAAGCAGTCTTTTCCCCATTTCTTGCATTCTACCCCAGCCCTGCTCCATGGAGAGCAAACCACAATCTGCTTTTACTTTTATAACTCTCTGGCTAACTGATTGTAATTATTCGTTAAGATGGGTTTTCTATGTCGTCAATTATTTTATCTGAGAAAATGAACTTCTTTCCCTTTTCTGGGCTTGTGGTACCAGGGTCCCTGAATTAACAGTACCCAGAAGTGGTTGTTAGCATTCTGTCTAAGCTCCACCCCGCAGTTACCTGGCAATAGCCAGGTGTGCCTCACTCACTGTAAAAGGGGCTGCTTGTCCCCCACCCCTTTGCTTTTGTTCTCTTGCTCTTGCCTTTCTGCTCCTGCTCTGTCCTCTTGTTCGTCCCTCCACCCAAATGTGCTCATGGCCAGCCTCTACTTCCCCTCTCCTCTCCTCTCTTCCCCTCTCCTCCCCTACCCTCCTCTCCTTCTTCTCCCCCCCTTCCTTCTCCCTCTCACCTCTTCCTCCCCCCCTGCCTTTCTTTGCCTGTTACCCTCTAAACTACCCCCTATCCCCCAATGCCCAGAATAAACTCTATTCTATACTACACCATCGTCTGGCTGTCCCTCAGCATGGGCCCACCAAGGCACCCCCTTCCCCCATACCTGACTACACCTCCATAGATCATACCCCCTCCCTATCTTTTTAGAAACACATCAGTGGTAAGAGGAGAGCATTTTTGTTTTAGTCCTGATTGGAAAAAAATGCCTCAGATTCATTATGAGCCGTAGCGTTTACTCTAGACCTCGCTAGGCATATCTTTTTTTTTTTTTTTTTTTACCATTGTGTTATTCTTTTTTTTTTTTTTTTATTAACTTGAGTATTTCTTATATACATTTCAAGTGTTATTCCCTTTCCCGGTTTCCGGACAAACATCACCCTCCCCCCTCCCCTTCCTTATGGGTGTTCCCCTCCCAAACCTCCCCCCATTGCCGCCCTCCCCCCCATAGTCTAGTTCACTGGGGGTTCAGTCTTAGCAGGACCCAGGGCTTCCCCTTCCACTGGTGCTCTTACTAGGATATTCATTGCTACCTATGGGGACAGAGTCCAGGGTTAGTCCATGTATAGTCTTTAGGTAGTGGCTTAGTCCCTGGAAGCTCTGGTTGCTTGACATTGTTGTACTTTTGGGGTCTCGAGCACCTTCAAGCTCTTCCAGTTCTTTCTCTGATTCCTTCAACGGGGGACCTATTCTCAGTTCAGTGGTTTGCTGCTGGCATTCGCCTCTGTATTTGCTGTATTCTGGCTGGGTCTCTCAGGAGCGATCTACATCCGGCTCCTGTCGGTCTGCACTTCTTTGCTTCATCCATCTTGTCTAATTGGGTGGCTGTATATGTATGGGCCACCTGTGGGGCAGGCTCTGAATGGGTGTTCCTTCAGTCTCTGTTTTAATCTTTGCCTCTCCCTTCCCTGCCAAGGGTATTCTTTTTCCTCATTTAAAGAAGGAGTGAAGCATTCACATTTTGATCATCCGTCTTGAGTTTCCTTTGTTCTAGGGATCTAGGGTAATTCAAGCATTTGGGCTAATAGCCACTTATCAATGAGTGCATACCATGTATGTCTTTCTGTGAGTGGGTTAGCTCACTCAGGATGACATTTTCCAGTTCCAACCATTTGCCTACGAATTTCATAAACTCGTTGTTTTTGATAGCTGAGTAATATTCCATTGTGTAGATGTACCACATTTTCTGTATCCATTCCTCTGTTGAAGGGCATCTGGGTTCTTTCCAGTTTCTGGCTATTATAAATAAGGCTGCGATGAACATAGTGGAGCACATGTCTCTTTTATATGTTGAGGCATCTTTTGGGTATATGCCCAAGAGAGGTATGGCTGGATCCTCAGGCAGTTCAATGTCCAATTTTCTGAGGAACCTCCAGACTGATTTCCAGAATGGTTTTACCAGTCTGCAATCCCACCAACAATGGAGGAGTGTTCCTCTTTCTCCACATCCTCGTCAGCATCTGCTGTCACCTGAGTTTTTGATCTTAGCCATTCTCACTGGTGTGAGGTGAAATCTCAGGGTTGTTTTGATTTGCATTTCCCTTATGATTAAAGATGTTGAACATTTCTTTAGGTGTTTCTCAGCCATTCGGCATTCCTCAGCTGTGAATTCTTTGTTTAGCTCTGAACCCCATTTTTTAATAGGGTTATTTGTTTCCCTGCGGTCTAACTTCTTGAGTTCTTTGTATATTTTGGATATAAGGCCTCTATCTGTTATAGGATTGGTAAAGATCTTTTCCCAATCTGTTGGTTGCCGTTTTGTCCTAACCACAGTGTCCTTTGCCTTACAGAAGCTTTGCAGTTTTATGAGATCCCATTTGTCGATTCTTGATCTTAGAGCATAAGCCATTGGTGTTTTGTTCAGGAAATTTTTTCCAGTGCCCATGTGTTCCAGATGCTTCCCTAGTTTTTCTTCTATTAGTTTGAGTGTGTCTGGTTTGATGTGGAGGTCCTTGATCCACTTGGACTTAAGCTTTGTACAGGGTGATAAGCATGGATCGATCTGCATTCTTCTACATGTTGCCCTCCAGTTGAACCAGCACCATTTGCTGAAAATGCTATCTTTTTTCCATTGGATGGTTTTGGCTCCTTTGTCAAAAATCAAGTGACCATAGGTGTGTGGGTTCATTTCTGGGTCTTCAATTCTATTCCATTGGTCTATCTGTCTGTCTCTGTACCAATACCATGCAGTTTTTATCACTATTGCTCTGTAATACTGCTTGAGTTCAGGGATAGTGATTCCCCCTGAAGTCCTCTTATTGTTGAGGATAGCTTTAGCTATCCTGGGTTTTTTGTTATTCCAGATGAATTTGCAAATTGTTCTGTCTAACTCTTTGAAGAATTGGATTGGTATTTTGATGGGGATTGCATTGAATCTGTAGATTGCTTTTGGTAAAATGGCCATTTTTACTATATTAATCCTGCCAATCCATGAGCATGGGAGATCTTTCCATCTTCTGAGGTCTTCTTCAATTTCTTTCCTCAGTGTCTTGAAGTTCTTATTGTACAGATCTTTTACTTGCTTGGTTAAAGTCACACCGAGGTACTTTATATTATTTGGGTCTATTATGAAGGGTGTCGTTTCCCTAATTTCTTTCTCGGCTTGTTTCTCTTTTGTATAGAGGAAGACAACTGATTTATTTGAGTTAATTTTATACCCAGCCACTTTGCTGAAGTTGTTTATCAGCTTTAGTAGTTCTCTGGTGGAACTTTTGGGATCACTTAAATATACTATCATGTCGTCTGCAAATAGTGATATTTTGACCTCTTCTTTTCCGATCTGTATCCCCTTGATCTCCTTTTGTTGTCTGATTGCTCTGGCTAGAACTTCAAGAACTATATTGAATAAGTAGGGAGAGAGTGGGCAGCCTTGTCTAGTCCCTGATTTTAGTGGGATTGCTTCAAGTTTCTCTCCATTTAGTTTAATGTTAGCAACTGGTTTGCTGTATATGGCTTTTACTATGTTTAGGTATGGGCCTTGAATACCTATTCTTTCCAGGACTTTTATCATGAAGGGGTGTTGAATTTTGTCAAATGCTTTCTCAGCATCTAATGAAATGATCATGTGGTTCTGTTCTTTCAGTTTGTTTATATGATGGATCACGTTGATGGTTTTCCTTATATTAAACCATCCCTGCATGCCTGGGATGAAGCCTACTTGATCATGGTGGATGATTGTTTTGATGTGCTCTTGAATTCGGTTTGCCAGAATTTTATTGAGTATTTTTGCGTCGATATTCATAAGGGAAATTGGTCTGAAGTTCTCTTTCTTTGTTGGGTCTTTGTGTGGTTTAGGTATAAGAGTAATTGTGGCTTCATAGAAGGAATTCGGTAGGGCTCCATCTGTTTCAATTTTGTGGAATAGTTTGGATAATATTGGTATAAGGTCTTCTATGAAGGTTTGATAGAATTCTGCACTAAACCCGTCTGGACCTGGGCTCTTTTTGGTTGGGAGACCTTTAATGACTGCTTCTATTTCCTTAGGAGTTATGGGGTTGTTTAACTGGTTTATCTGTTCCTGATTTAACTTCGATACCTGGTATCTGTCTAGGAAATTGTCCATTTCCTGAAGATTTTCAAGTTTTGTTGAATATAGGTTTTTATAGTAAGATCTGATGATTTTTTGAATTTCCTCTGAATCTGTAGTTATGTCTCCCTTTTCATTTTTGATTTTGTTAATTTGGACGCACTCTCTGTGTCCTCTCGTTAGTCTGGCTAAGGGTTTATCTATCTTGTTGATTTTCTCAAAGAACCAACTTTTGGTTCTGTTGATTCTTTCTATGGTCCTTTTTGTTTCTACTTGGTTGATTTCAGCTCTGAGTTTGATTATTTCCTGCCTTCTACTCCTCCTGGGTGTATTTGCTTCTTTTTGTTCTAGAGCTTTTAGGTGTGCTGTCAAGCTGCTGACATATGCTCTTTCCTGTTTCTTTCTGCAGGCACTCAGCGCTATGAGTTTTCCTCTTAGCACAGCTTTCATTGTGTCCCATAAGTTTGGGTATGTTGTACCTTCATTTTCATTAAATTCTAAAAAGTTTTTAATTTCTTTCTTTATTTCTTCCTTGACCAGGTTATCATTGAGTAGAGCATTGTTCAATTTCCACGTATATGTGGGCATTCTTCCCTTATTGTTATTGAAGACCAGTTTTAGGCCGTGGTGGTCCGATAGCACGCATGGGATTATTTCTATCTTTCTGTACCTGTTGAGGCCCGTTTTTTGACCAATTATATGGTCAATTTTGGAGAAAGTACCAGGAGGAGCTGAGAAGAAGGTATATCCTTTTGCTTTAGGATAGAATGTTCTATAAATATCCGTTAAGTCCATTTGGCTCATGACTTCTCTTAGTCTGTCTACATCTCTGTTTAATTTCTGTTTCCATGATCTGTCCATTGATGAGAGTGGGGTGTTGAAATCTCCCACTATTATTGTGTGAGGTGCAATGTGTGTTTTGAGCTTTAGTAAGGTTTCTTTTACATATGTAGGTGCCCTTGTATTTGGGGCATAGATATTTAGGATTGAGACTTCATCTTGGTGGATTTTTCCTTCGATGAATATGAAGTGTCCTTCCTTATCTTTTTTGATGACTTTTAGTTGAAAATTGATTTTATTTGATATTAGAATGGCTACTCCAGCTTGCTTCTTCTGACCATTTGCTTGGAAAATTGTTTTCCAGCCTTTCACTCTGAGGTAATGTCTGTCTTTGTCTCTGAGGTGTGTTTCCTGTAGGCAGCAGAATGCAGGGTCCTCGTTGCGTATCCAGTTTGTTAATCTATGTCTTTTTATTGGGGAGTTGAGGCCATTGATATTGAGAGATATTAAGGAATAGTGATTATTGCTTCCCGTTATATTCATATTTGGAAGTGAGGTTATGTTTGTGTGCTTTCATTCTCTTTGTTTTGTTGCCAAGATGATTAGTTTCTTGCTTCTAGGGTATAGCTTGCCTCCTTATGTTGGGTTTTACCCTTTATTATCCTTTGTAGTGCTGGACTTGTAGAAAGATATTGTGTAAATTTGGTTTTGTCATGGAATATCTTGGTTTCTCCATCTATGTTAATTGAGAGTTTTGCAGGATACAGTAACCTGGGCTGGCATTTGTGTTCTCTTAGGGTCTGTATGACATCTGTCCAGGATCTTCTGGCCTTCATAGTTTCTGGCGAAAAGTCTGGTGTGATTCTGATAGGTCTGCCTTTATATGTTACTTGACCTTTTTCCCTTACTGCTTTTAATATTCTTTCTTTATTTTGTGCGTTTGGTGTTTTGACAATTATGTGACGGGAGGTGTTTCTTTTCTGGTCCAATCTATTTGGAGTTCTGTAGGCTTCTTGTATGCCTATGGGTATCTCTTTTTTTAGGTTAGGGAAGTTTTCTTCTATGATTTTGTTGAAGATATTTACTGGTCCTTTGAGCTGGGAGTCTTCACTCTCTTCTATACCTATTATCCTTAGGTTTGATCTTCTCATTGAGTCCTGGATTTCCTGTATGTTTTGGACCAGTAGCTTTTTCCCCTTTACATTATCTTTGACAGTTGAGTCAATGATTTCTATGGAATCTTCTGCTCCCGAGATTCTCTCTTCCATCTCTTGAATTCTGTTGGTGAAGCTTGTATCTACAGCTCCTTGTCTTTTCTTTGGATTTTCTATGTCCAGGGTTGTTTCCATGTGTTCTTTCTTGATTGCTTCTATTTCCATTTTTAATTCCTTCAACTGTTTGATTGTGTTTTCCTGGAATTCTTTCAGGGATTTTTGCGATTCCTCTCTGTAGGCTTCTACTTGTTCTCTAAGGGAGGTCTTTATGTCTTTCTTGAAGTCCTCCAGCATCATGATCAAATATGATTTTGAAACTAGGTCTTGCTTTTCTGGTGTGTTTGGATATTCCGTGTTTGCTTTGGTGGGAGAATTGGGCTCCGATGATGCCATGTAGTCTTGGTTTCTGTTGCTTGGGTTCCTGTGCTTGCCTCTCGCCATCAGATTATCTCTAGTGTTACTTTGTTCTGCTATTTCTGACAGTGGCTAGACTGTCCTATAACCTGTGTGTCAGGAGTGCTGTAGACCTGTTTTCCTGTTTTCTTTCAGCCAGTTATGGGGACAGAGTGTTCTGCTTTCGGGCGTGTAGTTTTTCCTCTCTACAGGTCTTCAGCTGTTCCTGTGGGCCTGTGTCTTGAGTTCACCAGGCAGGTGTCTTGCAGGGGAAAAGTTGGTCTTACCTGTGGTTCCAAGGCTCAAGTTTGCTCGTGGGGTACTGCCTAAGTCCTCTCTGCTGTGGCAGCAACCGGGAAAATCTGTGCCGCTCCTTCCGGGAGCCTCCGTGCACCAGGGTTTCAGATGACGTTTGGTGTTTTCCTCTGGCGCCTGGATGTGCACAGAGTGCAGTCTCTTCTGGGTGTCCGCCTGTCTGAAGGTTCAGCTCTCCCTCCCACGGGATTTGGGTGCAGAGAACTGTTTATCCGGTCTGTTTCCTTCAGGTTCCGGCAGTGTCTCAGGCGCAGGGGTCCTGCCGCTCCCGGGCCCTCCCCTACGGGAACCCAGAGGCCTTTTACAGTTGCCTCTTGGGCCAGGGATGTGGGCAAGGGTGGGCAGTGTTGGTGGTCTCCTCCGCTCTGCAGCCTCAGGAGTGCCCACCTGATCAGGCGGTGAGGTCTCTCTCCCACGGGGTTTGGGAGCAGAGAGCTGCTGCGGTCCGGGATCCGCCGGTGTGGGACTTCCGGTAAACACAGGAAGTGCCCGGCCTTAGAGGAATTTTGCCTCTGTGTGTCCTGAGTTCACCAGGCAGGTTTCTTGCAGGGGAAAAGTTGGTCCTACCTGCAGTTCCAAGGCTCAAGTTTGCTCGTGGGGTACTGCCTAAGTCCTCTCCGCTGTGGCAGCAACCGGGAAGATCTGCGCCGCTCTTTCCAGGAGCCTCCGTGCACCAGGGTTCCAGATGGCGTTTGGTGTTTTCCTCTGGCCGACAATTTAATCTTAAACATTGAAATTTACTAAAATTTAAATTTCAAAGTCAGTTGGCCAGCGTTCAGTGGTAGGGACAGAACCCAAGGCAATTTCTTTAGTCTCCTCTTCCTCCCTGTTCCCCTTGTCCCTACCCCACTCCCACCCTGGCTCTGTCAACTTCCGGCCACCCCACTCAGAATGAGAAGGTACTGCCTGGACCAACCCAGCAGTGCCTAGATGGCTTCAGTTATGGTCTAGTGGTTACCTCCCTTCTTCCCACCTCCCCATGCCATGCCCCCTCTAGCCCCTGTGCCTTTGGGGAGGAGAAATGCTGGTCACAGCTCAGAAGATACATTCGGAATGGTTCCAGGACTCAAGATGCAGAGACTGGTGGATCTCTGTGACTTTGCAACAAACCTGATTTACATACTGAGTTCCCGACCAGCCAGGGCTACATAAATAAAATACTTAAAAAAAAAAAAAAACCAACTAAATGAGACACATGGGACCCCAACTGCCCACTACCATGCCTCACTCAGAAACCTGTCCTCCACTGAGTGGCATGGGCGAGCCATACACCTAGAGACCCACTTGCAGCCGTGCTCAGAGACGCAGGCAGAGGAGGTCACCTAGAGGCCTGTTAGCCATGTACGTGTTCCATCTAGAGCCAGAGCCACTATAAAGAGAGAAGGAACTAGAGACTCAAGAGGGGAGAGAATTAGCATGTTTGAGTAGCCAGCCTGGCCACCTGAGGCCGTGGTGAAGTCCCAGCCTTGGCTATGCTGAGGTCCATGTCTGGGTCCTCAGACCTGGCATGGATATGCAGCAGTAAGAGTCAGTGTCAATATCCATGGCTCATATTACCATGGGGATGTCCCTGGTCTGGGCAGATGCCTGGGACCATGTAGACATCCCAGATTATGCAAAACTGCCCCTGCCTCTCACTGGGTGTGGCATTCTGAGAGCTGTCCTCCAGCTCTCACTGTGGTAGTGGGCCCTGCACCTTGTCCAGGCAGCACAGTGGAGCTGGCCTTGGTAGAAGAGGCACCGGTGAGCCATCCCTGAGGGCATAAGTGTGGGAGAGCTGACCCTGCTACTTATCAGTTTTGTGGTGCCATGGGCACAGAGGTGTTGCCCTACTACCACCTCAGTCAGAAGAGCTGGCGTCAGCGTCACAAGAGTGGGAGAGCTGTTCCAGCCACTGTCTTCCTAGAAGGTAGAGTGGGGGTGGGGTGATGCCCTCCCCTCTCTTTCCCCTCTTCATCTTCAATAGTCAGAAGAACTGGCCTTGAAGCTATGAGAGCAGGAGAGTAGTCCTGCCCCTCACAGGCCATAGCATTCGTTAGAGTAGGTCCTGAACCTCGCCTGGGCATCATAATGGAGCTGGCCCTGAGAGCTGGCTGTGAATTGTGAAAGGCCAGTCCTGCTGAACCAAAGCTGGAGGATCTCCATGACAGAGGGCAACAGTGGGATGACTGGGAGGAGTCCCAGTGAGGATCCAATACTGATGGTGTCACAGAAGCCAGAGTCCTCCAACCAATGACTCAATACAGTGAACATTTGTAAGTGAAGATGTGTAGACAGAGTGTGTGTGTGTGTGTGTGTGTGTGTGTGTGTGTGTATAATACATACACATACACACATGCCATATACATACAATATACATATAACATACATATACACATGCATATACACATACACATATACATAAACTGTGGGGGGGTGCAAGAGTGAAGGGTGGATATGAGGAGATAGGGAAATGAATGGGACTGAGGTACATATTGTGAAATTGACAAAGAATCAAAAAGTTTTTAAAAATGTAAATTCCAGCCCTCACTTTTTAAATCACATTTTATGAGTTTAGAAGCACAATGGAGTTGGTAACTACTAGGTTGGACAAGGCATAGTCAACCATTTCCATCACTATAGAGGACCTACTGGGCAGCACTGCTCGAGACTTGATGGGTGGACGGATGACTTGACTGTGTGACCAGTCTTTACGCACAGAGAATATTGAACCCCCAAGGCAAACCGTGACTAAGATGTTTATACTCGTTTGGATCCTAGTAGAGAACAATTGGCAGTCACGTCGGGGATAACTGAAGAGATCTTAGTGGAGATTGTTTCTAAAGCTGCTATAGAGCTATCAATTCCACATAAGACATAGTGAAACATCCAGGGAGCTTGTCCTGTGGGAAGGAAGCCTAGGCGTAGAGAGAGGCATCACAACACGGGACCTGACAAGAGCTTGGCTCTAGAGGAAAGTAGCCACTGCCAAAGTGTTGGCTTGGAGGGAGGAAGTTGGGAGAAACAACCTGATTTCTTCATCTTACCTGTCTTAGTAACTTTTCCATTGCTGTGATGAAATGCTATCACCAATACAGTTTATAAAAGAAAGCATTTCATTGGCCTATGGTTTCAAAGGGTTAGAGTTCATGATGGTGTAGGAAGGGACAGAAGAGACTTTGCATCCACAGCCACAGGCAGACAGAGGGAGCGCTGAGAAGGGCAGGAGTCTTTTAAAACCTCCAAGCCCCCCTCCCAGTGACATGCCTCCTCCAAGAGGCCATGCCACCTAATCCTTTCTAAATGTTTCCATTAAATGGGGACCAAATATTCAAGTATATGAGCTTATGGGGGCCGTTCCCATTCAAACCACCACACTAACCACCAATTCTTCAGCTGGAACATTTGTCAGCTGGAGGGGAGCTTGATGTGTTGGCCGTAGAGCCATGCTCTGGGGCATGGACTAGGTAAGGATAGGGTGGAGAAAAGAAAGAAAATGAAAGAATCAGATTTCTCTCCCAGTGGTGTCAGGGCAAAGGAAGATCTGTCCCAGCTGAGTATCATTTGTGCTTTGAGTAGGATGGACCTAATGTAATAGGTGCCTACGGGTCAAAGCCAGGGTTTGACCTCCCAGATGTGTCCGCTCACACACATAAGAACACACTTGGCTTGTGATGCTTGTTTGTTCACAGAAGAGTTTGCTCTCTCACTGTAAATCAATACATTGGCAGTTTCAGAAAGAATTTTTGACCTCGCAAGAACAGAAATCATACCCCTTGATGCAGGGCAACTTAGCACATTGAGGAACAAAACTGTAAGAAAGATTTAGGATGTCTCTAATCGGTCTTACCCTAACGAGGATTCTGAAGCACAGTCATGGACTTAGGAACAAATATTTTTTTAACTCCAATCTGCCTCAAGGACCTGTGACTGTTTATTGTATGACTGTTTCTAGAGAGGTGTGAGCAAATATTTATTCACTCCCAATAGGGCACCAATGACAGACCAGAGAAATGATTCCACCCAAGTGGAGATTGGTGACCCTGAGTTTACCCAGTTAGATACAGGAACCTGGGTGACTCAAAGATACCTGCATCACCGGAGAAGCCCATCCCACCATGCCTGATGAAACAATCATCCCCAGAGCTCCCCGTCTACCCTGTAGTCCATTCTGATGAGGAATCTCCTCACTCCACCAGCTTTCTACTCTTACACCCATCGGACTTGGGGCTTTGGAAGTCGTGTAGCTCTCTGGGCTTCTCCAGCCTTGTGAGTTTCTTCATCTTCAGAAGTCACTCCTTCTCCCAGAGTGAATGCTGCAATTCTGAGGAAATGGCAGCCCTCACTATTCGTGCTCATGAATTCTTTAAAACATCTAGCTCAGGGCAGGAAATAGAGAAGAGCATTTGTTCATCACTGGACAGTTATTGTGAAGGCATGTTGTACTGGTTAGCCTTTGTCAACTTGAAAAAACAAACAAAAAACAAAACAAAACAACAACAACAACAAAAACCTAGACATACCTGGGAAGAAGAGAGCTCAGTTGAGGAGCTGCCTCCGTCAGATTGGCCTGTGGATATGTCTGTGAGGCATTTCCTTGGTTGCTAGGGCCCAGCCCACTCTGAGCAGTACAATCCCTGGACAGGTGGGGCTGGGCTACTGAGGAAATGTAGCTAAGCAAGTCCAGGAAATTAAGCCAAACAGCAGTGTCCCTCCATGGTTTCTACTTCAATTCCAGCCTTCAGACTTTTGTGTTGAGTTTCTGCTTTGGCTTCCACTGATGATGAACTGTGACCTAAATAAGTCAAGCAAATTATTTTCTTCAAGGTTGATTTTGCTCAGTATTTTATCTTGGCAACAGAGAAGCAAACTAGCATATGTGCCATGTGATAGTCATTGAGGGATGTAACAGGGGCAAAAACAGTGTCCTGTTTTCATAGAGCCCATATCCTGGTGGAGGTGGTTATAAGCAATATAGGCTAGTAAATCCTATGTTAGGCCTGAGTCTGTACTACAGACTAAACTAAAGCAGAGTGGCCTTTGGAAGGAACTTACAAACACAGATAGAGATGGGTGGTAAGAAAGGTTCCTTCTTCCCAACAATACTCCAGAATGTAACATGGGGAGAAAAAAATCCTAAAGGAAGTAAGGAAGTAAGCCTTACGTTGTTCTACAGATGGAGACACGTCTTGCAGTACAGTAGGGTCCGGCTATAGACAAGACCAGAGTGTGTGTAGCAAAGGGAAAACTGGAGCTAAGATATCAGAGATCTGACTGTGGGAACAGAGTAGGGGTCACGTAGGGTGTGCAAAGAGTTATACATGGATGGCTGAGTATTTGCAGCCTGACGTTCTGCTCGTTGTTGAAGTCTGGTTCTTACGAGAGTTCTGGTTGATCTCCTGAGATGCTCACTGTGAACAGATTGACAATGGAAATCCCACCATATATTGCTAGTGTTATCTAGCAAAAGGCTCACCTTCACTTGGTTCTGAATAACTGTTGGCAGTCTGACACAGAATTCCTCACTTGGTCTTCGATATGCTTCGCACAAACAATTCAGTGAGGTTCCTGTCTCAGCATCTCCTGAGCCACGGGGACCTACGCCAGATCTAGCAGCCTCACAATGGAGAGGCTGTGCACATCAGCCCTGAGCAGAGATGGAGCCCTCCTAGTTGGGAGGGCAGCTGCAGAGTTCAGCCTTGAAGAAGCATGAGTCACCCTCATACATTCCTTCAAAGAGATGACCACCTAAAGACTGGGCTATTATGTCAAGAGGCTTGACTGAAATTTCCCAAACAAATCAGAATGGACAACATCGGTGTATACTCACATTGAAATGGGGTTTCCTGTACCACAAAGAGAAAGCAGCACTGTGGGCATAAATTGTTTGCAAACTACTTTAATAACCATTCAACCTCTCCTCTTGCCCATCACCCACCAGAGGTAGTGGGAAAGAAAAGTTATTAGGATATGGGGGAAGTAGACCTGTTCAGCCAAGATCTCAATCTTTATCAGCAGTTCAGTCCAGTAGCAAACACCAAATACGACCCAGCAGCCGCAGACACCAAACGGGAACCTGCAGCTGTAATTCAATCCCGAAGAACCGAAAGGCTCACCAGCTGATCTGAGGCCATGAAAATGGCAAGAAGCAGCAGGAATCTCACAAGCAGTTCCTCAGTGAGTTTCTCTCAACAGTAGTGTTAACACAAAAGGAGCGCGGCGATGCTCTTTAAGGTTAACCAAAACGTACCTGTCATTAGCTAAGAAGAGCGAGGTGGAGCAAACCAATGCTCTACGCTCCCTCTCCCACTGTCTGTGGGGTCATATTTATTCTCCTCCATCAAGCGTCCTTTCATGTGTCTGCTGTAGTAAAACATCCTTTCGCTCTTTGCTCTTCTCTGATCTCATGCGTTTGCCCTCTTCCACTTTGTCCCTTCTCTCTCCATTCCCCTCCCCGCTTCCCTCCACGTACTCATGGCCAGCCACTTCTTCCCTCTTCTACTCTTCTTCTCTCATTAAACCTTTCCACGTGGGGAAAAAAAAATCCTTTTACCCGTGTCTGCTTCAGGAAAACAATCTTTCCCGAGTCTGCTTTAGCAAGACATCCATCCTTTCACCTGCGTGTCCCAGCAAAACATTATTTGACATAACTGACTTTCCAAAGAAACCGGAAGTTTCCACCTCCCAGGACTATGCAGCGAAATCACAGTTCTGCTTTACAGCGTTGCTATTTAGACTTGCACGTTCTGTGGTTGAGGCAGCCACTTCTTCCGACTGCTGTACTGTCTGGAGTTTAGTGTCCTTGCCAGTTCTAGTCTTTTATCCTTTCTCCTACCACGTACTTCTTCATCCGCTTCGTTTCTTGATTGAAATCTCTTGATTTCTCTTGTTTTATCTCCCAGGTAAACAAGTCACACCTGCATTAAAATCTGTCCCCAGAGGAATGGCTGATTGAAACGGAGTGGTGGTAATGAGGCACATTGTTTGCATATGCTGAGAAAAATTATCTTAGGTTAATTTTAGCACATTTAGTAGCAAGAATGCTATCAGGTGACATCTGAAAACTACAGCAGTGATTTCTAGCCTTTGTTGTGACCTGACCTCAGGTCTCCACAGTGTGCTCAGCAAAGGCTGGGATGCATTACTTTTTTTGTTATGTAACTAATAAAATCTCATGTAACCATTTACACCATGGCTATTAGTGGCAACTTGAACCCATGTTTGCAGGCCATGACCGCTGACATTTGACCCAGAGTAAATGCTTTTCTTCCATTTGAGATGAGTTTAACATCAATGTTCTTCATGTTATTGATCCCTTTACTCTAATTCCCCTCCAAATCTCTCTGGATATTTGCTAGGTTCCATTTAAAAGGGCCAAATGCCCTTGTCCACGTATGCCTTGACAGGGCATAGGGTAGATTCATCCTGGCTGGTTTCTTTACATAGGTAAACTCTTGTTTCAACTGGGGGCTGTAGCTTTTATTAAGATACATCATATAGCTCATTTGGACATTCCAAAGTCCCATTGGAGATGCTGTATTCTAAATGACTGAAGATACTGTCTTATCTCTTTTATTCTCCTTTGCTGGTCCTTTCCACAGAGCACAGTCCCATGATGTCACGAACACTCAGAGTACTGTCCTCCACTGATACCATCCAAAGGGGATAGAGTTTAGGCCAGTGGCTTGACTTCATCCAGTGTGACTTATCCTGCTCCATACAGAGGCTGCTTTGAGAAACAATACTGGTAGTCACGTAATCAGTTTGATTGCTAAAATTAATCCGGAATCTTTCTTTTCTCAATGTCTGTCCTTAAGAATAGGAGTTACCAGTCCAACAGTGGAATCCAACAGACTAAATGTCTTGCATTTCACTGTGATAAAAAAGCAAAGTAGACTTTTCCAATTCAATTATGGCCCCTTGTCTTTTTTTGTTTTATAACCTGAAAATTGCAAACCATTAAAAATGGAAAAAGTCACCCACTGTCCTAGTTTATAAAGCAGAATTTTTTAAACATTGCTTCTGAGCATTTTAATAGTTGTAACAATAGAGCCTTTTACTTTACCACCGTACATTATTGTAACATTATTTCCTATTCTGTAATTTTAATGTCTGCATAATATTTCTTCTACTATTTTCCATAATGATCCTCCATTAGTTAGCATTTAAATTGCTCCCACCCAGTCTTTCAGCTTAGTGTGCACTGCAGTGGGCATCTATGAGCACAGAAGTCTTATCTTTTCCATTATTTCTTGGGAATAAATTCCCAGAGCTAGAACTTTAGGTCAAATGGCATAATAGTTTTATGATTCTTTGTGTATTTCACCAGCTTGCTTTCCAGGAAGTCACACTAACACATCCTCCTGCTTGCCATCTGAACAAGTTCTTAGACTGTATTAAGTCTGCAAAATAAAAATGGGGATATGTGTGGATGCATGGGTGTGCATGTGCATGTGTCTGTGTGTATGTAAGTGTATGTGTGTGTGTGTGTGTCTGTCTGTGTGTCTGTCTTTGTATATGTTTGAGTATGTGTGTGTGTTTGTGAGAGTGTGTGTGTGTTTGTATCTGTGTGTGTGCCTGTGTGTGTGGGGGCGTGTATCTGTGTGTCTGTGTGCGTGTGCCTGTGTGTGTCTTTGTGTGTGTGTCTGTGTGTGTATATGTGTGTGTGTGTCTGTGTGTGTGTCTGTGTGTACATGTATCTATGTGTCTGTGTTTGTGTATGTGTGTGTGTCTGTGCGTGTCTGTGTTTGTGTATCCTAGATAGGCATATGGTAGACTCCTAGTCCAATAGTGAATTTTTTTAAAATAGAATCTCATTTGTAGTCCAGTCCATCAGTACTTAATCCTCCTGCCTCAGCATCCCAAGTAGCAAGAGCTCCAGGTGTGCACCACTGCACTTGACTTGAGGATCATTCTTGATGAGGGTATTACTGAGTGCCTGAGAGTGATAGCTGCACAGGCATCGATCTCTGGCTACTCTCTCTACTCCCAAGGGCGAGCTGTAGAAGGTTTAGAGGGTGACACTTTGCTACTCCAGGACCAAATGAGAAAGGAGTTCATGATGCTTCAGTGCGTGCCCTGCCTCCCGCTTCACTGCATCCAATCTGAACTCTCTTCCTCCCAAACAGATGACGGCACCCACCTGCCCAGAAGTAGATGGACACTGTTGTAAATGCCTAGTCCCATAGCCATCTCTCTAGCACTCAGAACAACTTTTAAACATGTTTAAACAGAATCTCCTTATGTGGCTTACTCTGGTTTCAAACCCTCAATCCTCCTGCATCAGCAAACCAAGTATCAGGAGTTACAAGTATGTACCACTGCATGAATGAATAAATGAATGAGTGACTACATCTGGATCTAGGACCACGACATGGCAAATCCATCTTACCAATCCTTATCTTTTGCATAGGCATAATGCCATAGCCAAGGGAAAGTAAGGGGATCCAGGTTACACTGCAGCAGAACCAGCAGGTAAACGATCATGGGACCAAGGGGCACAAAGGGAAAGAGCTTGAGATACAGGGATGTGGGACATGGTGGCTTGGCCTAGCTCTGCCTTCTAAAGACACTTGAGCTTGGGTAAGCCAGTAAGCTTTC
This sequence comes from Rattus norvegicus, assembly GCF_021556685.1. NCBI lineage: Eukaryota > Metazoa > Chordata > Mammalia > Rodentia > Muridae > Rattus > Rattus norvegicus. The sequence goes on from NC_141549.1 coordinate 27,552,167, forward strand.
TGCATCAGTCAATTCAGAGAGCTGTTGCAAGGATCCCATTAAATAACAGACCTGAGAATGGCTTTAGAAATTTCGGTGTATTCTGTTAGTGCAAGACTTTACCATAAACATTCTGCTGAAGCCAAGCACAGGGCGGAGGGTGCACGAACCTCCACTCTCAGAGTGCATTGTTGGTAAAGAATTAAAATCCAATTATAAATGCCATTAAACGTATCATTGATTTGGGTTTTCAGGGTGTTTAGTGAGTAATACAGGTAACAAAATACTCTTCCCCCAAAGATTTTTTTATTTCTGAATTCCAAATAAAGATTATAGTAACTGCTGAAATCTTTAAAATACACATGAAATTTTTTCAATTTAGGAACATTTTACTCAATTTCATTAAATATTAAATATTTATTTTATATACAACTTTTTATATTTTATTTTTATTTTTTTACTTATATGTATATATTTTTCTATAACTACACATAACTTAAATATTAAAGATTTTCTTCGATAAATCTTGACTTCTGCATGAAAGTTAATTCAGACACCTCCTAATTACCATTGCCAAGTTTACTAAATGAAAATACAAAGGGAGACCTAGGTGGTGGCACTGCACACCTTTAACCCAGCACTGAGAGGCAGAGGCAGGAGGACCTCTGAGTTTTATGCCAGCCTGGTCTACAGAGCAAGTTCCAGGACAGCCAAGGTCACACAGAATAACACTGTCTTGAAGAAGGAGGAGGAGGAAGAGGAGGGGCAGAAAGAGGTGGAGGAGCAGAAGGAGGAAAAGAAAAAGGAGAAGGAGGAGGAGGAGGAAGGGGAGGAAGAAGAGGAAGAAGAGGAGAAGGATATGGGGGAGAATATAGGTTGCCCATTTAAATATTAATTTCCAAATAGACAGTGATTACTTTTCAGTATAAATGTCTCACACTTATTTGAGACATATTTAAGCAAAAATATCATTTACTTAAAATTTGAAGATAACTAACATTTGAGTTTCAACTGACACTGCTGCCACTTAACCACAGGGGCACAGTCCTTGCCTCTGCTCAGGGAATAACTGTATTTTACTGTGGTTTTTCACATACTAGAGGCACAGGTCTTTTACTGGTCCCAACAGTGGTAGCGATAAACATTTATGTTTGGACTTAAGCAAAGGATTTGAACTGGGCATGATGGTACAAACCTGCCATCCTAGCAATTCAGAGGCTGAAGCAGGAGCATGGAACGATTCCTTGCTAGTCTATGTTAGGTAATGAGTTCTAGTCCACCATAGGCTTCATAGTGAGAATATCTATAAATCAAATTAATTAATTAAGTCAAAATGGAGGTAGCATAGAGTATAAATATAAAAAGATAGCCCTTCAATTCCATAATTATCCTAGTAGCCACTTTGAGTTTTTGTGTATTTGTTTGTTTACTTGTTTTTGTTTGTTTGTTTGTTTGTTTTGCTTTGTTAGGGTTTTCTTTTTCTGCTTTGTTTTGCTGCTTTTAATTTTCTTCTAAAGTGACATAGAGAGGATGGGGACTGGGTCAGGGCCCATTCCCACACCTGCACACAGGATCATCAGTGTGGACTCCCCACTGCTGTGGGCAGTCGTGTTGAGGATGGCGTCTAGTGGCCCGAGGCCTCAGACTAGCATTTGTCAACATTCACAGAACCCAAATGTGAACACCGAAGCACTAAGCACATCTCTACTTACGTCTTATGGGAGATGTCTATCTTGTTTCAAGATTAAGATTTTCCCAGATAGAAAACAGGTATGTTCTTTCCCAATCTAGCCTGCCCTTAAAACCGTGCCTTCACCTCACTCTAAACCTGTCCCGGTCCTTCCGTTTTGCCCTTTTTTGAAGTTGTTCATTGGGATGGATGATGTCCTGGTAGTTATGTTAAGCAAAAATTATGGAGTTGAAAGCTGTTTTGATTGGCTTACAGCCAGTTGATGGTATATATCAGAGTATTTATTCCTTGTAGAGCAAACTCAAGGGCTCTGATATTTTGTCTTTGCTGATTTTGTTTAATAGGCGTTTGTTTTTATGTGTAATACTGATGTCGATATTTCACGGAGTTCTATTTGGCTGTCTGGATATCTTCTGGCTGAAGAGACAGAATATGCAGGAGACAGTTGTGACCACTCAGCAACGATCTTTTCCCTTTATTTCTATTTTTTATTTCCATCTCTGTATTCCCCCATTCCTCTTTGACACAATTTGCCTTAGAAGAATGGCTCTACTTATCTACAATATGTTGGCACAAATCAAGAGGCTGATAACGTTCCGTTTTCAGAGGAGGGGGTGAGTTTACTGCATTTAGCGTTCATCGCATTCAATTTGCTAAAGATACATGAAATACGATATTTCTCCAGCAGGCGGCGCTGCAGGCTTCTGCAGCCACTGGTTGTAAGACCATAACGTCCTTGCTTTCTGGAAGATCAGAAATTCTTTTTGTCTCCTTTCAGGGACAAAGCTGGATACTGAGAATTTATCCGAGAATCCAACGGTGGCCCTGTAAGCCTTTCTACAAACAAGATTATCAACTGATAATCAGGCCATTCAGGATATTGATTGAGAATCCTGGAGAAATAATGATTGGGTTAGCTAAGTGTATGCTAGAATCACACTCTTGATATCGCTTGCAGATACGCGGTGTTAATAGAGAGGGTGCTAATCTGAGGGTGGATTTTAGGAGCACAGTGGCCCATAGTCAGTAGCACAAAGCATTGTTCAGAAGCACCCTGAGAGCTTATATTAGAAAAATCTCTTGATTGCTGTAGTGGTTGGAGTAGGTTTGGCCCCTATAGACTCGAGTGTTTGAAAGCTTGGCCCGTAGGGCGCGGTACTATTAGGAGATGCGGCCTTGTTGGGGTCAATGTGGGCTCTATGAAGGGAAGTATGCCGCCGTGGGTGCGAGTTTTGAGGTCTCATATGCTCAAGTCTGGCCAGTGCGACGCAGTTTCTTCCTGTTCCCTGTGGATCCAGATGTAGAGCTCTCAACTCCTTCTCCTGCACCAGGCCTACCTGTACTCTGCCATGTTTTCCACTGTGATGATAAATCTCTGAAACTGTAAACGAGGCTCAATTTGACGTTTTCCTTTGTAAGAATTGCCATGGTCATAGTGTCTTGGCGCCGCAGACATTTTCACCGGCACCCCAGTTCCCAAATAATGACTCAGAGGCTTATTGGGTTAGTAAATGCTTAGGCCATAAACTAGACTTGTTCCCAGACCAGCTTGTAACCTATATTAACCTGTTTATATTATTCTATGGCTGCCACACGGACAGTTAGCTCCCCCCAGTTTTCTATGTCTGACTTCCTTCGAGTGTGGGTAGAGGACCCCTGTCTCCTAGAGTCCCCCCTCTCTCTGCTGGTTGTCCCATTTTCTAATCCTGCCTCAGCTTATTGGCCGTCAGATTCTTAGTGACAGGCAATGCTGCCACACCGTGCACAGAGAGTGTCTCTTCACAGCAATAAGACCCCAACTAAGATCATTTCATTCTGGAATATTCTGATTAGGTAAATCTGGGGAGGATCTGACAGTCTGTTTCTTAGTCTCCGTGGAGAATTCTGTTGGCTGCTCCTACTATCTGAGACCTTGCCTCCAGGGTCTCCTAATTGCTCTTTGTCTTCTGGTTTCTGTGATTTGATGGAAGGAGTATGTCATAGGGATATGAGCTCTCACATTCCTGGGTTTGGCTCTGATTAGATGTCCATGTCCCCTACATCCATACATCTCCCTACTGAAGCAGTGGGGCTATGTGGCACGGAGAGACATCACCATTGAGACCCTTGCCTTCCTCGATTCGATATCAGTTATAACGTAGCAATGTCATAGCATGGTTGACTTGGGTCTCTCCCTAAGGTTGTTCAGTCTTAGGACACTGAACACCTCTTGTTTTCTATTTTAAGAAGTAGCAAATGTATCTTAGGCTACTTTTCATTCAGGTCACCAATTGTCTAATGATTTAGGTATCGGAGATTCTCCAAAGGAGTAATTAATGAAAGCTGTTCACTATAAAAGGATAATAATTCGTGAACATTACTGATTGAGTTTATTTATAATAAGGGAAGAGACCAGAATAACAACTTCCTGGGAGGATGTGGACTCTCTGAACAGCCTGCAAAGCATTCTCAAGACAGCATCTGGCTGACATGTATGAAAACACAGTAGCTTGCCCTCAGTGAACACTGTAAAATGGCTAGCTCCTGGGATATCCTTCTGCCCTTCTGCTCTCTGTTCTACCGGCCACCTCCATATCTTTGAAGAGAGAGAAAATCTCTTGTGAACTACGTGTGAAGTAGTCTATAGTGACAGTGCGTGCCCTTGTGCAGCACCAGAGACCACATTTCCTGGTATTAAAGCTTAGCTTATGCCCGTCTGAATTCTCAATGGCTCTTTTCATAAAACCAATGGACTGTCATTTTCATCTGAATCTGCACTGTGTGTGTACATGTATATATGTATGTGCGCACAGGTATGTGTGTATACACTTACCTGTCTATGCACTTAGGTACATATGCGTATGGAGACCAGAGGTTGATACTGGTTATTTTCTCAATTCCTCCCCACTTTGTTTTTCAGGCAGTCTCTCGAGGAACCTGGAGCTCACTGATTGACTAGAATGGCTAGCTAGCAAGCTTCATGGAGTCTTCTGACTCCTCCTCCTCCTCCTCCTCACCAGCACTGGGATTGCAAGTGTTCAACCGATGGCCCACTCTTTCTGTAAGGATCCAAACTCAGGTCCTTACACTTGTACAGGAGGCATTTCACCAGTTGAGGCATTTTCCTAGGCGGTCTCCCTAGCCCCCCAAATGCACGGATTTGATCTGGGCTTGCAGATGATTTTGGTGTTCAGATAGGTTTCGGTTGCCTATCTGGCTTGTTAGAACTATTCACACACGTGAGCATGAAAAGACATCAGACCCATAATGAATCCTCTCTTTACTCCCCTTTTAAAATTTAAATTTAAACAAATTTTAAATTATGAAGCAAATACAAAACTTACTTTTTAAAAGGCATAAGACAAACTACGCGTGCAGCCTACCTTGATTCCTTCATTTCTTGGTGGAGGAACAAGACTGTCAGTGTTACTGGGCAGCACACAATAAAGCTGGGAGCTCTGTCACGACCCTAGACAGACAGCCTGTATGAACTCGGGGAACAACTGGTTGGGGAAAGCCCTTACTGCTCAGGGTGGCTACCCTCCACAGTGGTTAGCACTATGGACTGAGTCAACTGCCATGGAGAAGACGTTGTTTCTTTTTATGTCCATCTTTATTGCTAGAATGTTCTGTCTATATCAACATGCAGCACTAGATTACATGAAAATTTCCCTACTTAAACTTTTCCCTCATACTGTTTTAGTTTGATTAATTATATCATATATAACACAAATGTACAATCACATCATTTCCTCTTTTCCCTACAACCGTTTGCAGGTGTCCCCCACTCTCTTTCAAATTCCCAGTGTCTTATTGTTTAATTATTATTGTTACATACATGCATATAAGTGAATAAATATATAATATAACTCACTGAGTCCAATTATTGCTGCTTGTCTGTTATATTGCTTTAGAGATGACCACTTAGGTCGGAAAATCATTTAGAATAACATGTCCAGCTCAATTCCTCAGAGTCCTATGTTGAAAGCTCATAGTACCTCAGCAATAGAGACTTGCTTTCACTTTCTGGGAGGTAACCAAGGGAAACAGCAGTAGCCAGTACTGTTTTGGGAGCCTCTTGGGCTCCTCTGATCAATGCTTGAAAGGTTTCTCATGCTCATTACTGGTTGTTGTTGTTGTTGTTGTTGTTGTTGTTGGTGGTGGTGGTGGTGGTGGTGGTCTATGGATCTTGGGGGTACATTATCATCCAAAGTGGCATAACTATATTGTTCATCATCACAAACATCCCTTCCCATGAAGAACTTAGCTTTCAAGGGAGCAGAGGACTTTTCACCTGTGATGAGAAAGGGCGAGCTGCAAACCAGACATTTGGCAGGATGCAATGACGAGAAAGGAGCTGCTGAAGTACAGCGTTTGAACTTTCTCTTTGATTGGCAATTTTAATCTTTCTAAATGAACCTTGGTTAAGAGGAACCAGAATAAATCCATCAATGTGCATAGTGGAAAATAACAAAAACACTACCTGTCAAGCCATGTGGAACAGCTAAAGAAGAAATGGTGAGAAATATATATCTTAAATATATCCAACAAGAAAATTTAAAATATTATAAATTAGAACATGTTAGTCTTTGTCTAAAGATTTGTCTGTAGAGAACAAAGCATGGCTAAATGCAGATGGGAATGAACAGGCTGGGTCTCAGTAGTCAACCATTTTATATTTTTGGTTGTGAGCCTAGCCTTTAACGGCTGAGCCATCTCTCCAGCCCAAGTAGTCAACCATTTTAAAGACAGATGTGTGCTATATCCATTCGGAATCTTTGTTCCTCACTTCCTTCTCTTTACATATAAATATGGCCTGAACGTGTGTCTGTCTGTCTGTCTGTCTGTCTGTCCATCTCTCTCTCTCTCTCCCTCTCTCTCTCTCTCTCTCTCTCTCTCTCTCTCTCTCTCTGTGTGTGTGCACGCGCACATGTGCATTATCCTTCAACTCATCTCAAGACTGCAAAAATAGCAACTGAAGAAACATAAAGAAGGTTCATGCATGAAAACAAAATTCATGAGAAAGAAGAGAAGAAACTGTCAAAGAAGATTAATAACATCATAAGTCAGTTCAGGTAAATATTAGAGAGAGAGAGAGAGAGAGAGAGAGAGAGAGAGAGAGAGAGAGAGCGCTAGAATAGAGAAATGGTGCAAATATATAATTATATAATAAAAAGGGAAAATAACTACTGGTATGAAATTGTAAATTTTCAGGTTATGAATCACTATTTTAATTAAATTGAAAGCCTAAATGAACAACTTACAAGAAAATGTAAAACATATAAAAATAGCAGAAAGAGATTTTTTTAAATTGAAGAGACCACTAAATATACAAAATTTATAATAGAATTGATACATTGTTCCTCCCAAGTAATATACAGATTTGCAGGTGTGCTCACGATAGCATACACACACCCCTGTCTGTGTCTGGTGTCCATGCCTTTATGTAAGCTCTTCCCTGGGGTGTGTGCTGGATCTTTAACTCTCTTCTTTCAAATAAAGCATAGCAAAGTGATAGAATGTCACTTGATAGATTAGATTAGAGGGAGACCATGACTTCCATTTTGGTGTCATACATTCATCTGTTCATAACTCAATTTCTGGCAGCAGCACTCTATTTCTATGGAAGTGGCCCAGCGGCAAGGAACAGACATCTCTGGCCAACAGACATGGAGAATCCCAGATTTGTGGTTTAGAGCGGAAGAGGGTTTCTGAGTCCTTCGAAAAGCTAAGAGAGCCTGACAGGTACCTTTCAATAGAGCCCCATCGAATACTCTGATGACATCTTGTGACAGACCCCCAAGTCTGAAGCACCTCAACTATGAGATCATTATAAATATGTGCTGGTTTAGTCCACTCAATCCTGGAGTTATGTGTTACATGGCACTACAGACATACACATGCAAATACACACAGAATGGTAAATACCCAGCTGCTTTTACTTGGGGATTCAACTGACTTAAAACAAATATTTCCCATCTCTCTTAGTAACTACTCTATTGCACAGACAAAATACCATGACCAAGTCAACTTATAAAAGAAAGTATTTAATTTGGGAGTTCATAGGCCCACATGGTTACAGTCCATGACTCTCATAAAAGGGAACATGGAAACAGGCAGGCATGCATGGTGTTACATTTGACCCTCAAGCACAAGGCAGAGCGAGAGAGCAAGAGCGAGAGCGAGAGCGAGAGCGAGAGCGAGAGAGAGAGCGAGAGAGAGAGCGAGAGAGAGAGAGAGAGAGAGAGAGAGAGAGAGAGAGAGAGAGAGAGAGAGAGAGAACTGGGAATGGTATTGGCTTTTGAAACCTTAAAGTCAACTCTCAGTAACACAACGCCTTCAACAAGGCCACACTTCCTAATCCTTCCCAAGCCATTCCACCAACTGGGGACTGAGCATTCAAACATATGAGTCTATGGGTGCCATTTTCATTCAAACCACAATGATATCTTCTAAAAACAATTCTCAAAGCTAGAGTGAAATCTTTCAGCTTCTTTGTAAGTTTAGTGCCATCATCCCATTATGATGGCGACAAAACTAAACAGAGACATGCACATATCTTAAGTGTCCCTTTTGATGAGTATTGACTCTCTATTCACTCAACAAAACCTACATCAACGCTTTTCTATCACCCAAGAAAGTTCTCTTAGTTACCCTTCCAACTGATCTTCATTCTTACAGGCAGTTGCTGATTTTCTAAATGCATGTTATTTGAAAATCTGGTCATGAAATGAAATATTAAAAGCAGTATTACTTCATATCTCGCTTATTTTTCTATTCTAATGCTTTTGTAATTGACCCATATTGCTGCATGGATAAGTGTAACTGATTGAGTTTTTGTCACTATATTCTAAATAACCCATTGGTCCAGTCTGTCTTTGGAAGGTCACTTGCATGGTTCAACTGTTTGGTAAACCATGAATACAAACATCCTATAATCTTATACAACTTTTCATGTAGATGTGTCTTTGTTTCTCTCAAATGAATTTCTAAGAGTGAAATTTTGAGGTCATAAATTAAACCTCTACTGAACTCTATTGAAATTGTCAAAGCATTTAGTTGTCCACTATTGTTAAACCATTTATTTGAAACTGTAAAGTAGGAGAGATTCAGTTTCAAATTCCCACTAATGTTTAGTGCTGTCAGTTTTAGATTTAAGCCATGATAGAGGATAGGGGTATCCCGTGGTTTTCCTTTTCTTTCTTTTTTTCTTTCTTAGGGCTAATGGCTGCCATTTTTATGCCCTTATTTTCACCCACAGATATTTCTATATGAAATTATGTTCAGGCCACAACCACCATTCCAGCTCCAGGGCATCCTACACCCTCTTTGGTTTTTATAGGAATCTGCATACATGTGACAGACTCTCATATAGACACATATATATGTATAAATAAATAAATAGATAGATAGATTAAATTTAAGTATATCAAGTCTTACTAGAACTTTCTCTTCCTTTGCCACGGTACATTCAATTTTTTGATACCTCACTTTCTTAAATCTCTGTCACGTTCTCTATTTGTCAGTCTTCAGTTGTGGCCTTTTCCACATTTATTAAATTCAAAGTATGTGCAAATGATCTAGTTTCTTAACATCAAAGCAAATAGCTTAGGTCAAATGACATTCCTTCTCATCCAGGAAAATGTTCTTCCTTCTCCCCAAGGTCAACCTCTTCTTTATCATCTGGCATTCTGTCCTCTCTCCCTTCTCAAGGACCATATGTCTGCCCAATCTCTGGTTCAGCTCTCCATCCATATCTGTTTAGTGTAGCCATTAAAGAAGTAGGCCCTGTGTCCTGGCTGTCTAGACTCAACTACAGATATATAGACTGTGATCCCAGTCTATATATTTCTCTGTTTCTACTTCTGCTCTAACCTCAGCTAAGAAGTGAGGAGAGTAATACCGTTTTATAGGTAGGTAGAAATAACATGAAATGCCTAGAATGTGTCTAGTCTGTGTTAAGTACTCAGTAAATATAGCAATTATTTTTTTAATTTATTTATTTAATGTATATGAGTATGCTGTTGCTGACACAGCAAAAGAGGGCATTGGATCCATTACAGGTGGTTGTGAGCCACCATGTGGTTGCTGGGCATTAAAACTCAGAAGTTCTGAAAGAGCAGTCAGTGCTCTTCACCACTGAGCCGTCTCTCCAGCCTGCAATTATTATTTTTATATTGTTTCTGTGTTCAACTCACATGATACATCCTAAAGTTTTTATGGTACAGTCATTCTTTCTAAAACATCATTCACTGTATGAGATCAAGATATTTGATGAATATGTAGGGAAATTACTTGGCAAAAAAGGAGAATCATCTTTATGTGCTCTTTGAGACAGAATTCAGAAAGCATTGGGGACTAAATTTTGGAAGGCTTCAAAAGCCAAAAACACATGTATATTGACTGTTTTATAAAATAATACCCTTTGAAAACAGGTTTCAAAGGCAACTTTATGAAGTTTAACTTACTAATGTTTGATTATACAGAGTGGAATAGTCACTCTGTTAGCGGTAGTTGATTTGTCAAGGACTTCACAAGTATCAACCTTGGTGTTTCTGGATCTAACTTTTCTGTTACTCAAAACTTGTTGGAAAAGTTCAGCTACAGCATATTAAAGTGACAGGTGAGTTTGGGGCAATGACAACTAGTAGGATTTCCCCAAATGATCGGCAGAGCTGAGTCATAACCATGAAAGACAGGCAGACTCTATACAAGGGTCCGGTGTATGAAGTTGTCAAGATAGTTTGACATCAGTAAAAAATAAGTCAGGTTTATAGTAACATCTATGGAGATATTGAAGGAATAAGAAAGTTCTGGAAGTTAGGGGAGAGGAAGACAGACCCTGCCTCTTTGTGACAGTATTTTTGTAGTCATGAAGATGTGAACTGAACCCTCCTTCGGGAGAAGAAGACAGACCTTAACTCCTTGTGACCAAGAGTTTTCTGTTCCATGGATGGGACCTGAATCACCTTCAACATGGGGCTGCTCTTCACTGTAAGTTATTGCCTAGGGGCCTAGGGGCTGGAAACTTGCTGCTAAAAAGTAAGGAAAAGGCACAGACCAATGTGCTACAGGGCCATGTGCTCAACAGGCCAATGCCTTAGCTCTATAGAATTCTCACTTCAGAACCCCAACTTTTTAGAGAAAGAGAGACAATCTGTGAAACAGGAAATTGAGAGATCCTGTTAGCCACCTCTAGAGCAGTGGTTCTCAATTTCCCAGTGCTGCAACCCTTTAATATGGTTCTTCATTTGTGGTGACCCCCCCAACCATAAAATATTTCATTGCTACTTTATAACTATATGAATCACAATGTAAATATCTGATATGCAGGACATCGGATATATGACACCAAAAGGTTATGACATGCAGGTTGAGAACCATTGTTCTAGAGGGACAGATGGAGGAAAAATATATTATTATTGTATTGGCACTATCAATTTTCTTCCTCCAAATAGCAGACCTATTATTTAAAACTTACTAAATTTTTCTGTGAATTACTTCATCAAAATTATCTTTGAAAAATTAGTAAACTTAGAAGTCATTTAACACCTTCACAGAATAAAATGTATCTCATTACATGGTGTCTGAGTGTTAGCAACCCAAAAACATTTAGGCTCTAATACAACTTTGAATATTTGAAAATTACTGACTAAGATAGATAATCAACATAAAGAATGGAAAATGATATTTTAATCCATTACTCTTTCTGGAGACATCCAAATTTCCAAAGAAAGTGTTTTCATTCTTCCAAAGGCTCAAATAAAGGAGAACCTTTCTGAAGAATACATGGGCTTAGCTTGTCAAATTATGAAATTTGCTAACATGGTTTTTGCCATCATGGCCCTGTAGATACAAAGTGAACAGCTCTCGACCAGTCCAAAGAATTGCAAACATGGCACTGGCAGGTCTTGGCTTCTCTCCTCCCATCTCCCTTACTAAACCAATAATTCTGTTCCTAAAGCTAGCTACCAAGGTCTAGTCCCTTATTTGGCTATTTCCTTAAGCCTGACTAAAACACCAATGTCCAGCTATCAAAATATCAAGCCCCTCCAATCAAAATTTATTATTTGGTTACACTGTCTAGTCTGTCTAGCCAGGACTTCCCAAATCACCCTATCACTTTTTATTCTTAAAGCCCACTCCTGGAGAGACACCTGCTGCTGTCTTTGCCCAGTACAGAGGCAGACCCTCTACCCCCTTGTGCCTTGGGGGTAATGAGTATCCTTTATGCTGAGAATTTGGTTTCTGGGTGTGGTCTGCACTGACTCTGAAGTCCTTTACCCAAGGAATAGCCAACCACCGCAAGTGCTTATTTGCCATTGCTGCCCTGTAGATGCAAAGTACAACCACAGCAATGAGAGTGCATTCTCCCCTTTTTAGAATAACTACTAATAAAATTCTAAGTTTGGCTGTAACTTGTAAAATAAAATAAATTAATAATGGAAATATAAAACTGTATTCCCCCATGGCTCAGATAGTCTTTCACAGGGTTCTCTGATACCTATGACATCAAGCACAGAAGCAGAAATTAGCATTTTCTACATGTCCACTGAGTTGTCGGGTAAGTACCTTCTTGCTTTGTAAGTCTTCTTTTCAGAAAGTGCCTCAAGGATAAGGAGAACATACCTAGATATCCAGAGCAGTCCTGTTTAAACTGAAGTTTCAGCAAATGAATAACTAATCAGAATAATTATAATGATGAAGAGAAAAATGTCCTACTGAGTCCAAGCCTTTGGCTCCTTGTATACATACTGCCTGCTCTCCTTTGATATCATTACAAATATGGCATGCAGAACAACTAAATGGAAATGAAGAAATGAAGAGATGAAGACCAGAATGCTGGCACATGTCTGTAATCCCAGCACTTTGGAAATAGAAGAAAGAAGACGAACAGGAACAGAGGGCAGCAGGAGAATTAGTAATTCAAAACCAACGTTAGCCACGCCATATGATGTGTTTGAGGCTAGCCTGAGCTACATGGGACCCTGTTTCCAAAACCAAATCACACAAGGAAATAAATGAGATTTTGTTGCTTCTCTAGATTTGGTGATGAACCAGAATTAAGTTGATTTAGTCTTAAGGTCAACGCTGGCAAAGGTGCCTGAAGTAAGAAGCAGAACTCATTTCAATAATTACATTCATCACACAAGACAAAAGCCCATTTTCACCTTCTATTTTCCTGGTAACTCCTTTGAACCTACGATTTAGTGTTCTTCTGATATACTGTGTAGACCTAGCTGTAGTCAAACCATAAGCCAGATATCAGATAGAGATGGTGCTATTGGCATTGAGCTTCCCCTCTCTTTCTTTTAAGAACCACAAAGAAAAAAAAAAGAACCACAAAGAGTAACTACATTCAAAGAACAAATCGATTCAAAGGCTATAGCATTGACCTATGGCTGCCTGCATTTTAGCACAAACTCCTTGTGCTTGTGCTTGCATTTTTATGATGGCAAGTATTAGTTTGCTACAGACTACAACAATAGATTGATATAACTTCAAAGAAAGGCCCTTGGTCTTTGAAACATGTCTTTGGTTTATGTAATATAGATAATTGGTTTTTATTAATAGCATGGATTAATAGAGTAACATTAAATTAGTAATCTTATTTGTAGACTTCTACTTTAAAAATACTAAAGGAAATACTATTATTAGAATGATGCTTCTCTTATCCATAATCAAGTTATGAACCTTTATCATGGTACCTTTCAATATAAAACGAAACTGCCTACTTTCTGCCTCTGTAAAGAATACCCTTTAAAGACTGACATAAAGATAACCTAAATAATATGTTCATTTTAAGAACAAAATCCAAGACTGAGACAAAGGTAAGATGAAGATATTTTTCAATTTTAGGTTTTGGATTTGTACACCAGGAAATTTTTGAGTGTTTAAAATAAAATCTGTGTGCTGATTAAGGTTTTTTGTCAACTTGACACAAGCTATAGTCATTTGGGAAGAGGGCACCTCAGTTGAAAAAATGCTACCTTCACATTGGCCTGCAGGCAAGCCTGTGATTAGAGATTGATGTGGGAGGGCCCAGCCCAGTGTGGGTGGTGCCACCGAGGGAAGGGCATCCTAGATGATATACCGAATCAGGCTGAGAGAACTATGGAAGCAAAGTGTTGACTGGATCTTCAAGCTGTGTCTCTGTGGTTCCTGCTTTAGCTCCTGACTACAGAGTCTTACCTGGAGTTCCTGCCCTGACTTCCCTCAGTGATGGACTTGTAAGGTGAAATAGAAGCGTCCCTCCCCTAAGTTAGTTTTGGCATTTTATCATAGCAATAAAAACATTATGTAATTTTAAAAGCGTTTATTGTAGTCAATGTTCTATTGCTTTGAAGAGACACCATGACAATGGCAGTTCTGATACAGACAGGCTTTAAGTGGGGCTTGATTAGTTTCCTGGGCTTTATCCAGTTAACCGGGAGAAAAGCACAGCAGCATGCAGGCAGACATAGTGCTGGAGAAGTAGCTGAGAGCTCTACATCTGGATCTATAGGCAACAGGGAGTGAGAGAAGGAAAGGGGGGAGGGGAAGGAGGGAGGGAGGGAGAGAGAGAGAGAGAGAGAGAGAGAGAGAGAGAGAGAGAGAGAGAGAGAGAGATTGATTCTATTAGTCTAGCCTGAGACTGGCTTCAAGTTGTAGCAGTCCTCTGTCTTCCAAAGTGCTAGAACTACAGATATAAAACATTACGCCCAGTCAAAAAAGTATTTTGCATGTCTATGTATATGTGTGTGCGCCTCTCATCTGCTTGAGCACTACACACACGCAGTAACTGAGGAGACAAGGGTGTTACATTCTCTGAAACTTGAATTACAGCCAGTGGGCCACTCTCTTGGTCTAGGAACCAAAGCTAGGTTCTCTATGAGAGCAAGCAAGTATTCCTAACTGGCATGCCATCACTGTATCCTCCGCTAATGTATTTTTAATGGCAGAAGAAATTTCACTGAGGTGCTGTTTCAGTTTTCTTCTGTTGCTGAGATAAAACACAATGACCGAAGGCAACTTGGGGAAGAAAGGATTTATTTTCCTTACACCTTCAGATTACAACCTGTGATGGTCTGTATATGCTTGGACGAGGGAGTAGAACTATCAGGTGGTTTGGCCTTGTAGTTCTGTCACTGTGTATTTAATACCCTACTCCTAGCTGCCTGGATGTGAGTCTTCCACTAGTTGCCTTCAGATGAAGAACTCTGAGCTCTGCCTGCACCACGCCTGCCTGGATGCTGCCCTGCTTCCACCTTGATGTTACTGGACTGAACCTCTGAACCTGTAAACCAGCCCCAATTACATGTTGTCTTTATAAGAATTGCCCGGGTCGTGCTGTTCACAGCAGTAAAAACCTTAACTAAGACACAATCTATTACTAAGGGAAGTCAGGGTAGGAACTCAAGGCAGGAACCTAGAGGCAGGGACCATGGCGAAATGCTGTTTGCTGGCTTCTTCTCCAGGTTACTCCCAGTGCTCCCACACATCCCAGGCACCTGTGTAGGTATGGTATTGCCCATAGTCTGTTGGTTCCTCTGCATCAATTAATAATCAAGTCAACTCTCCCAAAATCATGCCTACTTGCAGGTCTGATCTAGATAATTCCTCAAAAGGCACTTTGTTCTTAGAGGAATCGCAGCTCTGTGAAGCTGATCATGCTACGTAAACCAGGTACATGATATTTTCTGGTCAGTCTGCTGTGGTGTGTCTTCACCATCCTCAGAGGTTACACCAGAGTCATAAGAATGATGGTCAAAACTACCTGTAAGGAAGGTATTCTAGAATAAGTTGAGAGCAAACTCACATCTAGGAACAGTTCTACGACAGCTCATTAGTACAAACCTGGACTACAGGAATATCCAACATTCTTATCTGAGAAAAAGCTTCACATGCTTCCAAATGTCTCGTTTGTTGGGTTATTTTCTTCCAGCATTTTCCTTACAGAAGCAGCAGAGGAAGAGGAACTGCAAGCCCGAGGCTTTCTGGCAGTGCTACACCAAGATCCAGTCCTGTAATGAAAAAAGAAAGGGACGTAGATTCTATGGCTCATCTATGGTCCTATTCCCTCTGAATATGTAAACAGCCTCCATAGAAATAGCTCTTACAGAGTTTGTCATTAAAGAAATCAAGCGAGGCTACTACAATCCCATTTCACTTGCCAACTGACAACAGAACAGTAGGTTTTCTTGTGGAAGTAATTCTTTGGTGTTACTGCTATTGAACTGGCAGCTTTAGTCATTATACATACTCGCCATGGTTTGTTCTGTCCCTGTTCTTCCTCTGGAAATCTGTTTCTTCTAAATCCTCTTTTTTTCTCTGTTCCAGGAAGAAACAAAAGTACAGTGAGACTGCATAGGAGTTAAAGCTAAAGGAAGTCACCAGCATTTCCCAGGGCCTTCCTTCCTGTGGTACCCAAATGGCAAGGTACTGACTCCTACAGCATCACTACTGTCAGGAGACGATGCTCTGTCCATTTGCAGATGATGTCCTGGGACTATCAGCTTTTCCACCCCAAGGGATCTGCGCCACATCACCAATCACTGTGAGGTGCCTGAAGAGTTCCCCAACTCCAGCCCTGCTACTCTCTGTTCTTTCCTCCCCATGGACACATCTTTGCTGCAGAGTCCAGATGTGTCATGGTCCTAACAGGGATGACATCTCCAAGTAGGACAGCAGCTCTCCTACCAGCTGGCATACCAAGCTCAGGAGCTATCCTTAGGTTTATGGGAGAAAGAACTAGTGGACCAGCGAGATGAAGCAGCTGTATCAAAGGCAGGAGGGCTAGCTCTTCAGCATGCACACACGGACCATGGAGGGCTGCCATGTACTTACCATGTGCCCCTGTACTCAGGTTCCTGCTGGGCCCGCTGAAGCTCTGGCTTGGGTAGGTCTCCAGCAGTGCTTCAGGCCTGCTAATGCCAAAATGAAAACCTCATACCAAGCAACCAGCTTCTCTCATGGTCACCAGTACTCTCATCGTAGCTGCATGGCGGAGCCACCGGACGGAGAGAATGCTAAGCAGCAGGAGTAAACGGATGAAGCATTTATTCTCTTGTTCTGCATACGCAACACCACTCTATCATTATACATCCTCTTGCTTCCTTCCCCTTGTCTCCACGTATCCCAGTGTCTGAACTGAGTCATCCTGGACTATGTGCCTGTATTTGTACTTCTCTCACTGAACGTGAAAGTCCTTTCCCAAAACAGTCCCCAGTCTGGTCCCTAGATTCTTCCACCATGCCTGACCTCAGTCTTTTTCCATTATAGTTAGATAGAATCTGGGACACTTTGAAAACATCCAGGAATTAAACTCATAAAGATCACACATATAAGAGAAAACAAATGCTATTCCTTCAGGACTTGCTGTAGTGAGAGTCAGAATCCATCACTTACCTCAGAGATGCACAGGAAGGCAGGATGAGGAAGTTTTGTGTTGGGGGAGTGGTAAGAGCCAAAAGGCAGAATCCCATAGGGGCCATTTTGTTTTCTCATTTTTGATCCCAAATAGGAAGTATGGGGAGGACAAGCATGAGAAAAACCTATCATAAATGGGCAAAATTTGACCCTTTATTTGGACACATTGATGGTTTTATTTTTTATGAGTAGACTAGACATCATCTCTTCGAATATCATCTCTCCCCAATCCTTCGTCCCATCTGCATTCCTATGCTATATGACCTTTCCAGGAGAAAACTGATGGTGGCTCTAACCTTACAGATTGAAGTGGTTTTTGAGAGAAATACTTCAAAGAGCTGGAATCTGCTACAAGCAACCTGGGCCCACTTCTTGGAAGTGGCCTGAACAGTTTGGTTTTCACATGGTGAGTCCAGAGCTCCACTCTAAGCTTCCCTTTTCCTTAGCCTGAGTTCTACCACAGTGCAGACAGCCAGCAGCTATGGAAAACTACATATTGGGGGTGGGTGGGAGGTATCTCAGTAGAGCATTGTCTAGAAATACAAAACCCTAGGTTTGATCCTCAACACCACATAAACTGGATGTGATGGTGCTTGTCTGTCATCCCAGCACTCAGAGGTAGAAACAAAAGGTTCAGAAGTTCAAGGGATTCTTCTGCTATGTTAGGAGTTCTAGAATAATCTGCAATTCATGGGATCCTGTTAGATGAAAGGGGAAGGGAAGAAAGGGACAAAAAGTGGGAAGGAAGTTAGGAAGGAACAGAAGAAGAAGACTGTATGTGGTGGATGTAGCCATCATTTATTTTCAGGAGTTATTTAGAAACACAGTTTGCATCACGTGCAACAAAGATGAGGTGGACATTCTATAACCATTAATTTTGTACCAATTTAATTTCTGTATTCATGCAGCCTCCCTCCCAGATTCACTTTTGTTATAGATGTTCTATTGTGGTCCTTGTGGTTCTATTGTAGCATGATGTAGGAAGAAAGTGGTGTCCTGATACCCCAGGCTTCGGTACGTCCTGATACCCCAGGCTTCGGTACATCCTTTGCAAGTCTACCAACGAGGAACAAACACTCTGTACTCATGCTCTGTCTCCCCCTGTCTGGTGAACAGTAAGTAAAGGAACATGGGTGATTCATTGAGTGCTATTTAGTTTGTTCTGTCAGCTGTTTATTAATCTGTAGCTTCCTGCTGAGATGCAGGGTGTGCTTTTTAAAGAAACCTTACACAGCACAAGTTTTATTTTGGGACCGGACACACTAGTATACAAAGAGGATCTCTGAGAGTTTCAAAGTGCCACAAGAGGTTTTCTCAAATCTAAAAGCTTTGTGATCACCCGCTGTGTGCCAAGCACCGTTCAGTGAAGTGGTGGTGTATGGATGAATGAACTTTCCTCAGCTCCAAGAAAGTAGGCAATCTACTCAAGGGAAATGAAGGCCCTAATGTGTGGTAAGTACAATCTTGACATTTAAGGTCAAGAGAACTGGAAAATTGTACTGAAATGGAGAGTAAATATCTAGAAGGAAGATTGAGAAAGACTTTCAACTAGTGGGTATCGTAACAAAACTATCTCATGTTGGTGACAGTGGGGAGGACAGAGTAGATACAGAAGAGCTTGAGGGTAGGACAAGACCTTTATCCTAGAAATTTCTGCAAATGGTTTAAGCAAGAGGCACTGAAGGCCTACTTGGAAGCACAAAAGAAGAGGTGGGTGGAAGAGTTGAGGAATTTCTAATTTTTATTAAAAGACATGAAGTAGTAGGATATGAAGGAGAAACTGAGTCAGGGTGCTCACTTAGAAGTCTTGGTGTTGTCTTCAAAGAGAAAGGAAGAACAGAAGCATGTTAGGGGACAGCTGTGGAGACAATAGACTCATCCTGGGAATTATTGGTTTTTTGGTGCCACCTGAACGGTGAGTACATTATTCAGGGCCATCTGGATCATATAGGAACTTCATACAGCCACTGGACATTGTCATTTACAGTCTTTGAGAAAGACGTATGGTCTAGAAATACATAATAGGGTGACATCTACCAATTTGGGGACATTTTTCTCCATGGAACTTCATGAATGATTGCTTCAAAGATATATACACTTTTTATTTTGAAAGTGTTATATAGTGTTATTACACTCCAGATCACAGCACTTTAATGGTGTCAGCTTCTATGTTTGATACTGGAGATGTTAGAGGAGAGAGCAGGACAAACTGAATATGATCCATCAATTGACCTTTAACTGTTAATGCCTACACGAACGCATTACTTGTCTTTCACTATGAGAGAGTTTTAAAAATATCCTCGCCATCTATGGAAGCTGAAAATTTCAGCTAGTCTGAAAAATGCTATACAATAAACCTTTCCTCTGGTAATGCTTATACTAGTCCCAAGGAAATAAGAAAAAATATAAGACATGACTTTTACCCTATTAGATGAAAATTTACAGAATATCTTTTAGTGAGAGTATCCTTTGCAATAGGGAGAGTAGACATAGCCTAACTGAGCCTTAACCTGAATCTAGCCATACTCTGCTATTGTAGCTTTAAACCTAATATTAAAATTCAGCTTCATCATAAATTAAACTCTGACCCCCAACACTGACAAACCTAACCATAGCCCTTGTTTTTAACCTAAATCCAGCATAAACTCTAACTCTAGCCTTAGCCCCTTTGTTGCTAATTCTAACCTTAACCCTACACCTGACATTCTAGGTATTAACCTAATAGGTGCAAAAGCTCTTTGGGTCTCAAATAAGTAGATAAAACTAAAAATTGACTCATAGATTAAATAAGTAACCTAAAATAAGGTTATGACCATACAGTCTTCAACAACATAGCATTGACTTTTCTGATGGAGACAGCCAAGGTTATAGTTTCATTTCTACGCGACACACTTGATTCTTCCCTCTGACTTCAGAAGATGTAACAGAGGGGGGATTGCTATAAAAATTTAAGGAATATTCCCAAGAAGCAAGATTTAAATGGAGAATATACTTTCATATATAGTTTTCATAGCTTCCACAGAGTGTAAGATAATCTTAATTTTAGACTTCAAAAAAACTTCCCAAAGTGCAAGCATTTTCTATTCCTAGAACTTTCCAGAAGGCTAGGTTCACAAGATCTTCTATTTAGATTTAAATCCCAATATGACCCTGTCAAGATCTTGCCAGCTAGGATTTATCTAGCTTAGACAGGTGATCATTGGGTAATGTGGGCTCTGGGGTTTATAGGCATACTATAAGGAATATTGTTCTGCACTTAGAAACACATAGCTAAGCTGAGCAAGAAAAATGCTTAATACACATACTATATAATATAAGAGCAAATATGATGAGACAGACAAAATTCTAATTCATAATTTGAAGATCATGAAAACAGAAATGATCTTAGGTGCTATAGTAGATGGGATAAACCTGGATATTGAAATGACTTAAAGTTACAGTAGATGCAGTAGACAATATTTTCTTTCATCTGTGTATCGTCATGCTCGCCAGAACGTTGTAACACATATTAAGTTCTTCCTAGGCTCTTACTAGGTTACAAAGGGCATCGTTATTTGCATAAACAGAAATAGACTTGATGGGATGTCTTTCTTTCCCCCCCTAATCATCCAGCAAGAATGGCAAGAGATTTGGACTCAAGTTGCACAATTTTGAATGTGACAGAAAAATCACTGTTTCACACAGTAGATAAGGCATGAACTGTGCTGCCATACCCACTCCATTGGAGTCTGTGCAACATGAAGCTC
Source organism: Rattus norvegicus (assembly GCF_021556685.1). Taxonomy (NCBI): domain Eukaryota; kingdom Metazoa; phylum Chordata; class Mammalia; order Rodentia; family Muridae; genus Rattus; species Rattus norvegicus. The sequence goes on from NC_141549.1 coordinate 27,572,969, forward strand.
TTGTGCTTCATTTCTATCCAGGACAGAGGTCTGTGCCTGCAATGGCTTGACCTCCCGGAGGTCCTGGCAGTCTCCCTGCAAAAAGATGATGACTAGGGTCTATGCTTGCAGTGGAGGTGCCTTCTGTGTTCTAGCCTTGGTGATCTTAGCAACTTTAAGCCTGTCAACAATATCTGATTTTAAGAATATAGCAGTATGGGAAGATGGTCATGTACCTTTAGATGTCTCAGGAACGTCTCACACCATCATGATCCTGATAAACTCAACGGCTACGATGAACTCAACTGCTGCACCCATTAGTTCCCAGCAAATAGGAGAGAAATTAATTGCAGTTACTAACAATATGACTGCTCCAGAAAAGCCTTTCCCCACTTTTGGATAAGTTTTTGTTTAGCAAAATAGTGATGATTTTTATCAAAATAGTGATCACAAAATAGTGATGATTCTTTTAGAAAGATCATAGACAAGTTCCAACAAGTTGAACAAACTTATCAAGAGTTAACTATGGTTACAAAAGTTTCCTTACTATTCTGAGGGGCCATAAATATAGAGTTTAAACTTTATTATGACAAAGATAAATGATGAATGCATACCTGGTGCCCACAAATCTGGCAGTATAACTGCAGTTTTTTAAACTATTGTTTGCAGTTGAGAACTGTTTCCTAGACTGTATGTTTGGCTCTCCTCTTTGCAAGGAATATCGGTGGGGTGATGAATAAGAGCTGAATGATTGCCAGTTATGATGTACCTGTTCTAACTGCTTAAATCTATGCCAAGAAGTAAAACTTTTTGCAGCAGCACACACCTCAAGTTTGTGTCTGTCTATTGTGCCAAATCCGTTCTCTACCTGATTAGGTCCCTTCAGATCCGGGTGGTGTCTGGACCACAGGGGACCTGCCGCTTGAGTCCGTTCTCTACCTGAAATCCAAGCCTTGGTCCCTCTGCTGACACACTCCCCTGGGTGGTCTGCGGCACTGTGCCTGAAAGGATTGAGTAAAGCTTAAAAGATGAAGCAAGGAAAATCACGTTGGAATGAGATGGAAATAAGAGGAAGATGGGAATCTGGGGACGGGATTGTGGACAGACAGACATCATAGATGCGAATTAAAACCAGCAGGAGATAATATTTCATGTAAGGTTTCACAGGGAAGTCAGTAAGGCTTTGAAACAGAGAGTGAACTAATCAAAGATGGACCAGAGAATGGCGGGCAGAGAAGACAGGACGGCAAGCCAGATGGGTGAGTTTCCTGTGGCAGCAGGAAGAGTCTGGATTGTGAAGAAAATCGATGTAAATGGGTTTACAGAGCAACAGTTAGGAGGGGAGGGTACTGTGTGAGTGCAGGGACTGAGGGAAGTGGAGAAACGAAAGAAGCTCACATTTTTTATAACTAGCAGGCGAGTCATGTGTGCTCTTTCTGCGTCTCTCAGGAAGAAAGAAGCAATGGAGGTGAGAGCGTCTTCATGCAGAAACCTGGTTCACACATAGGACCGTTACACAAACCCTTCACTCCTAATGAAGAAAAGCAAGTTTAGAATGGCGTTAAAGATGATGTTTTTAATAACATTATTTCCAATTCACCCTCAAACTGGGAAATATCTAAATTCTGTGCAATGGGGAGTTAAACAAATCAGGAGTATTATGCTGAAATTAAGCCTGTATTTGAAGGGCTCGGGGGTGTAAATGATAATATAATGGTGTGTGACAAGAATAAAACAGATATAAAACTATCTACACAGCATGAAGAGGGGTGATGGTGGGCACAAATCCCTCCCACCACCACTGTTAGCAACTGATAGCTACAGGAAGGGAGAGAAGCCAGTTCCTCTTAAGGTTGTGGCCTCTGGGAAGTCTACCATGTTCAATGGTAAGCCGCTCATCCAAGAGTATATGGGCAGTGCAAACTGAACTCCGTGTTTTGTTTTGTTTTAAATGACATGAAGTTGGGAGGGCAGGAAGTGGAATCTATGTGGGAGGGGTTCAAAAAGTGTGAATAAGATCAAAATACAATGTATAAAGTCCTTAAAGAACTAATAAACATACATATTCACAATAAACATGTGAATGAAGCAAAAGGCTGGTTAGAAGGGATGACTTGGGCGCTTCTGTGACTAGTTTATATTATTTTATAATATTCGGAAATTTCCAAACTTTCCACAATGAGCCTTTATTTAGCTTTTATAATGATAAAATATTTAGAGAGAACAGTATTCAACGTCTTTAGATTTGTTAGGTTTCAAAACAAACAGCACGTAATGAACGGAGAGCAGAAATTCATTCCCCACTCTTCAAAAGTCAGAGTTGAATGGATGGATTCTGAGAAATGGCAGAGAAGGAGAGGTGACCTCCACAGCAGAGACGTAGCTTTGACTAGACAGGGACCAGTCTTCTCTTCAGGGGCAGGCTGACCTCTGGGAGCTGTTTACAGCTCAGATAAATAGAGAATCCACTCCGGAAGCAGATAAGAACACAGTTATGTCCCAGATGCAAACAATACCTTACAAAATACTTTAGGGGGGTTCTGCTAACCTCCGGAAGAACTCTGCTAGGATTCTTCTCATCGCCTTCAGGGCTGCACACACTCTAAAGAATGTGCATTCCTGAATAAAACCAAAATCATCCATCCAGGGACACTACGACATCTCCGTGGAATTAATGTAGTCAATTTCTATTTAACAGAAACATGAGATTTCTAAGAAATGAGGTCACACATGTGCCTTTGGAAAAATAATTGAAAGTCAAAATTATGAATATCTTTGATTACTGATATTCATTCATAAGAACCCCTGTTTTATTCCTGTTCGGTGAGTCGTTAACAGCATGAAGCAACCACTCATCTAAGGGATTCCTGAGCTGTAAAACTACCACTGGACTTCAAGGTTTCCGTTAAGGGCGCTACCTCGCATGACCTTGCACTGTACAGCTGGAAGTGAAAACCATGGTAACTATCTCTGACGGCTGAGCGCCGGACAAGGACAAGTGGAGACTTCCCCTTGATGCAGCTCTAATTTCACTTATTTTCAAGCTCCTCAAAATCGAGGAAAATTTCTTCAAATTATTCTCTTCTTTTATTTTTTTCTTCTCCCTATAATTTGCATTAGCCTTGCTCCTTGTTTGGATGCTTCTTTGTTTTCATCCTTCCCAGTGTAGCACACCTCCAGGGAAACTAAAATAACCAAGTCTAGAGAGAGTCCAGATGTGGCCCTTCACTTTTCTTTTGGGTCTGCTTGTTCGAGGTTTCACACGCCTGTTTGTTCCCGGTTCCTGGGCCTTGGTCACTTTGAAATGAAATAACGAACATAGCTGTGAGTAAGAAGGTCGACATACCTTGCCAGCCAGTGTCCGTAATTCCGGCAGGATCTGTCGGGTTCCGAAAACGCTCTGTGGAGGTGGAGGAATTTCCCCAGTTATGAGATTTTTCTCCCCAATGGGGGCTGTGAGCGCAAACACAGTAAGATTGCCTGCTTATCTCTCCACACAGGAAGCGAGCAGCATTTGGAAAACAAAACCTCATATGCTGATGACAAACTTTTAATAATAGACGAACCTTACTCTGTGTTTGCATCTTCAAAAGGTCCAAGAAGTGGAGGGAAACCAGTCTGGGGAAACGAGGGTGGGGGTGGGGGTTGGGGAACACTTGATATTATTTGTGCAAATGAAATAAACATAAAAGGGTTTTTCTACTACAGCTCTCTCGCAGTGCAGTTTAACTAGAACGACTGTAATCAGCGTGACATCGGGAGCTCCATAAGAGGCCACTGTTTGTCTAACTTTAGCTAACCCGTGCACTTCCTGTAGTGTGCTTTGGGTCGAAGCTGCCGGAGCCAAAAGGTCCAGTTACCCTCTGGCTAGACTTGGATTCCTCTTTCTCTATCTCTCTATCTCTCTCTTCAGGGGTGTCTCTTTCTGCATTTATTACTTCTGGATTTAAAAACCTTACTTTATTCATAAATTTATATAAACAGCTAACCGAGTCAGCTCTATCTGAAAAAAGAAAGAGGTCCTGAGTTCTTTTGCAGTTGGTAATTTCTGCCTTGCTTGATTGCGTGTATATTTCCCAATATTTGCTTGACAATTGAGCCAAGACCGTGCGTTTCTCATTCATGACTTGGTATGCAGAAGAGGAAGAGGATGACGAAGAAAATAATCTGAAGATCTTTGAGGAGAGAAGGGACTGAGGTTTCACTCTGTTGTGAGGTCTGCTGGGATAAACAGCCATTCAGGCATTTTGCATTTTAAATTCCAGGCACAACCTGAAACCCAGAGAGGAACTTCTCCAAGGAGCCGGCAGACTGCGCCTGGTAAGTCACTGCTTCAGAGCGGCACTCTCCCTCCATGGCAAGCCAAGAGCTAGAATGTAATTTGGGCAGGGGGTGTTTGAGTCCTGAGAAATTCTAAACTTTCCATATCCAGGATTTTGTAGAGCTAAGAGTTCTCACAGTGAGAGAGGAGCTTGGGGACTTTTATTAACAAGACTGTTTTAGAATGTTTTCCTTCAAAGAATCAGAAACATATCCTTGACTTTCCCAACCTCATTCTACCCTGCCATAAAAATCAAATTTTCAGTGGCATGACAAGATTTAGAAGGTTAATGATTCCAAATCATGCCATTCTTCCAATATATTCTCAGATGTTGACTCTTGGTACTCAGACTTTTTAATGGACCTCAGCTGAAGAAAGGCATTGTGTGTGTGTGTGTGTGTGTGTGTGTGTGTGTGTGTACACGTGTGTTTGGGTGTGTGGGAGTACATGTACAATCTTCTGGAGAAGACAACCTCATGTGTCATTCCTCAGGAACTGTCCACCTTATTTTTGAGATAGGAACTTAAAGAATAGATTAGGAGCTTGGCCATCAAGCCCCAGGGATCTGCCTACCTCTTCCTCCTTAGGGGTAGAACTACTAGTGTATGCCATCACACTTGGATTTTGACTATGGTTCTGGGGTCAAACTCAGGTCCATAAGTTTTTTTCCATTAATTTATTTATGCATTTTACCCCCTCAGTACCCCCTCCCCCATCCTCCTTTCTCCTCTGAGAGGAGGGTACCCCCCTGTAGATCCCCCCAACTCAGGCACACCTGTCTCTGCAGGACTAGGCACATCGTCTCTCACTGAGGCCAGACAAGGCAGTGCAGTTAGGGGAACAGATTCCACAGACAGACAACAGCTTTAAAAACAGCCCCTGCTCCGGTGGTTGGGGGACCCATGTGGGCTGAGGTGCACATCTGCTGGATATGTGTCAGGGCCTCCGTCCAGCCTGGTTTGCTCTTTGGTTGGTGGCTCAGTCTCTGAGAGTCCCCAAGGGTCCAAGTTAGTTGGCTGGTGGTCTTCTTGAGGTCTACAAGCTTTAAAGGAAGCACTTCAAGGATAGAAATGTCTCCTCTGCCTTGATCATTTTTTTATTAGAAATCTTGTCTATCTTTTTGTCAAGAAATTTAGATACACTAATTAGATCGAATAGAAATTTCTCTTGTTTGCATTATTTGATAATGGTGTCAGTGTTAAAGAGATAAAATAATTTAAAGTTGTTGATAAGTCAATTATAAAGGAAATTATGAGTGATAAAAATATTAGACCACGATATTTTATATATATATATATATATATATTAAGCTGGGAATATAAAATTCAAAAGCAGACTTTCAAACAAAAACAAAAACAAAACAAAAAACATTAAAACCTCACAAAGAAACATTTTCTTTCCCTACTCTTAATTCCTTGTAGTTTTAGAGTGAAACCCACTTAAGTTGGCTTTTGTATGTCCCTTACCCTCAGTCTGCTAATGGAGAAATATCTAAAAGTGAAATTGCTGAAGTTTATTAGAAACCAAAAAGAAACTTGTTAACTAGACATACCAACTGTCCAGTCTCCACGGAGATTAGTTGCTGACAGCAAGAAATGTCACTGATGAGGCACCACATAAAATAGTGTAAGTTTATAAAGAATTAGGAAAAATAACTTGAAATAATGCAACCCTGTATCGTGCCATGTTTGTTCCTACAGGGAATAAATATACGATCCATGCAATGAATAGCAAAGCTAGGGAATTGCACTGTGTATAATGTAGACACCACGCTGGCCTACTACCTCAAGCTCAGTGGGGTGAGAGGACAGGGTAGAAGAGAACCAAGAGCACGTGTAGGCTGGCAGGGTTAGGGACTGGCTGTAGACTTCTGTGGTTGGGTTAGTTTAAGTTTCTTAAGAAGAGTTCTTGCACAATCAAGGAATATTATTTTTGCCTCTCTCCATTTGGAGGTTTTCATTTCCCTGAGATGGGGGAAGGGAAGGAACCCCCTCGGCTTCGTGAGGGCACCCTTTATGACCCTGAAGGAACTGAAATTCTCAGGATGAGATCCTAAGAAAGTCAGAGGAGTGAGGAGGCTTTTGGATCCTAGACGGCCCATCCTTGAATAGACCCAAGAAAACATGAGGATTCCATAAAATTTAGTGAAAAAATCAGTGAGAAGGGGCTTGCATAAATGGAAGGGAGAAACTTTCACAGTAAAGTTGCCTTTGAAGCCAGGGTTCCTTCAGACACATGCCCACATATCTCTGAATGTTCATGGTGCTTTACAGAAGGTATCTGTGGAGATGGAGAAAGGGAAAAGGACTGCAATTGGGTTGGTTTTGGTGACTAGCACCATGGCTGTGAGAAGAATGGATGTTTGCTGGGGGCCCTCTGAGGTGGCACAATGAAGACGAAAGTGGAGAATCAGACTAGGTGCAATGCATTATAGGAAAGAAGAGTGAATGGATGTGATGGATAACTGGAGATGAAAGTTAAAGGGTTGCTGGACTCCAGAAGCAAACCCAGAAAGCCAGAAACAGTGGTCAGGAAGGTCTTGGGATGAATTGAACTGACTCTGCTCACAGACTGTCTGCACTCTGCGGGACAAGCCATGGTTGTGGTGACTGAAAGATAATCCAACAGCCTAGGTAAACAATTAGAGACATGGTTAGGAAATACAAAATCAATCTCTTATGTGTTCTAACTTTCAATACATATAATATATGATATGTGATACATGATGTGTG